>NC_054490.1:2307034-2529534 GCF_017639515.1 Carcharodon carcharias
TCTCAGACAGTGCATTACAGACCCTAACCACTCGATTGACACTGTCTCCCACACTCTCAGAAAGTGCATTCCAGACCCTAACCAATCAATTGACCATGTCTCCCACACCTTCTCAGAAACTGCGTTCCAGATCCTAAACACTCGATTGACCCTAACACCCCACACTCTCAGAAACTTCATTCCAGATCCTAAACACTCGATTAACCCGGTATCCTCCACACTCTCAGACAGTGCATTCCAGATCATAAACACTCGATTGACTCTGTCGCCACCACCAACACAGACAGTGCATTCCAGATCCTAACCACTCGATTGACCCTGTTTCCGCCAAACTCTCCGACAGTGCATTTGAAATCCTAAACACTCGATTGACCCTGTCTCCCACACACTCTCAGACAGTGCAATCCAGATCCAAACCACTCGATTGACCCTGTCTCCACCACACTCTCAGACAGTGCATTGCAGATACTAAACACTCGATTGACCCTGTCTCCCCCAGACTCGCAGACAGTGCATTCCAGATCCTAACCACTCGATTGACCCTGTCTCCCCCATACTCTCAGACTCTGCATTCCAGATCCTAACCACTCGATTGACCCTGTCTCCCCCACACTCTCAGACTGTGCAACCAGATCCTAACCACTTGATTGACACTGTCTCACCCATACTATGAGACGTTTTATTCCAGACCCTAACCACTCGATTGACACTCTCAGCACCTCACTCTCAGACAGAGCATTCCAGATCCTAAGCACTTGACTGACCCTGTCTCCCCCACAACATGAGACACTGTATTCCAGACCCTAACCACTCGATTGACCCTGTCTCCCCCACACTCTCAGACACTGCGTTCCAGACCCTAAACACTCGATTGACCCTGTCTCCCCCAAACTCTCAGACACTGCGTTCCAGTCCCTAAACACTTGACTGACCCTGTCTCCCCCACAATATGAGACGCTGTATTCCAGACCCTAACCACTCGATTGACCCTGTCTCCCCCACACTCTCAGACACTGCGTTCCAGACCCTAACCACTCGATTGACCCTGTCTCCCCCACACTCTCAGACAGTGCATTCCAGAACCTAACCACTCAATAGACCCTAACATCCCAAAAAATCACAGACAGTATATTCCTGACCCTAAGCACTCAAATTGATCCTGTCTCCCCCACAGTCTCAGACAGTGCGTTCCAGATCCTAACCACTCGATTGACCCTGTCTCCCCCACACTCTCAGACATTGCAACCAGATCCAAACCACTTGAATGACACTGTCTCACCCACACTATGAGACGTTGTATTCCAGACCCTAACCACTCGATTGACCCTCTCTCCCCCACACTCTCAGACAGTGCATTCCAGATCCTAACCACTCGATTGACCCTGTCTTCCCCACACTCTCAGACACTGCGTTCCAGATCCTAAGCACTCGATTGACCCTAACACCCCACACTCTCAGAAACTTCATTCCTGATCCTAAACACTCGATTAACCCTGTATCCACCACACTCTCAGACAGTGCATTCCAGACCATAAACACTCGATTGACTCTGTCTCCACCACCAACACAGACAGTGCATTCCAGATCCAAACCACTCGATTGACCCTGTTTCCCCCAAACTCTCAGACAGTGCATTTGAAATCCTAACCACTCGATTGACCCTGTCTCCCCCACACTCTCAGACAGTGCATTCATGACCCTAACCACTCGCTTGACCCTGTCCCCCCCTCACTCTCAGTCAGTGCGTTCCAAAATCTAACCACACGAATGACCCTGTCTCTGCAGGACACCCTGTCAGTGCCTTCCAGATCATACCAACTCGATTGAACCTTTCTCCCCTTCACTCTCAGACAGTGCGTTCCAGATCCTAACCACTCGATTGACCCTGTCTCCCCCCACACTCTCAGACAGTGCATTCCAGATCCTAACCACTCGATTGACCCTGTCTCCCACACACTCTCAGACAGTGCATTCCAGACCCTAACCACTCGATTGACCATGTCTCCCACACTCTCAGACAGTGATTTCCAGACCCTAACCACTCAATTGACCCTGTCTCCCACACCTTCTCAGAAACTGCGTTCCAGATCCTAAACACTCGATTGACCCTAACACCCCACACTCTCAGAAACTTCATTCCAGATCCTAAACACTCGATTAACCCGGTATCCTCCACACTCTCAGACAGTGCATTCCAGACCATAAACACTCGATTGACTCTGTCGCCACCACCAACACAGACAGTGCATTCCAGATCCTAACCACTCGATTGACCCTGTCTCCCCCACACTCTCAAACAGTGCATTCCAGATCCTAACCACTCGATTGACCCTGTCTCCCCCACACTCTCAGACAGTGCATTCCAGAACCTAACCACTCAATAGACCCTAACATCCCAAAAAATCTCAGACCGTATATTCCTGACCCTAAGCACTCAAATTGATCCTGTCTCCCCCACACTCTCAGTCAGTGCATTCCAGATCCTAACCTCTCGATTGACACTGTCTCCCACACACTCTCAGAGAGTGTATTCCAGACGCTAACCACTCGATTGACCCTGTCTCCCCGACAATCTTAGTCAGTGCATTCCAGATCCTAACCACTCGATTGACCCTGTCTCCCCCACACTCTCACACAGTGCGTTCCAGATCCTAACCACTCGATTGACCCTGTCTCCCCCACACTCTCAGACACTGCGTTCCAGATCCTAAACACTCGATTGACCCTAACACCCCACACTCTCAGAAACTTCATTCCAGATCCTAAACACTCGATTATTCCTGTATCCTCCACACTCTCAGACAGTACATTCCAGACCATAAACACTCGATTGACTCCGTCGCCACCACCAACACAGACAGTGCATTCCAGATCCTAACCACTCGATTGACTCTGTCTCGCCCACAAACTCAGACAGTGCGTTCCAGACCCTAAACACTCGATTGACCCTGTCTCCCCCACACTCTCAGACACTGCGTTCCAGTCCCTAAACACTTGACTGACCCTTTCTCCCCCACAATATGAGACGCTGTATTCCAGACCCTTACCACTCGATTGACCCTGTCTCCCCCACACTCTCAGACTCTGCGTTCCAGATCCTAAACACTCGATTGACCCTCACACCCCACACTCTCAGAAACTTCATTCCTGATCCTAAACACTCGATTAACCCTGTATCCTCCACACTCTCAGACAGTGCATTCCAGACCATAAATACTCGATTGACTCTGTCTCCACCACCAACAAAGACAGTGCATTCCAGATCCTAACCACTCGATTGACCCTGTTTCCCCCAAACTCTCAGACAGTGCGTTTGAAATCATAACCACTCGATTGACCCTCTCTCCACCACACTCTCACACAGTGCATTCCAGATCCTAACCACTCGATTGACCCTGTCCCCCCCACACTCTCAGTCAGTGCGTTCCAAAAGCTAACCACACGAATGACCCTGTCTCTGCAGCACACCCTGTCAGTGGCTTCCAGATCATACCAACTCGATTGAACCTTTCTCCCCTTCACTCTCAGACAGTGCGTTCCAGATCCTAACCACTCGATTGACGCTGTCTCCCCCACACTCTCAGTCAGAACGTTCCAGACCCTAACCACTCGATTGACCCTGTCTCCCACACACTCTCAGACAGTGCATTCCATACTCTAACCATTCGATTGACCCTGTCTCCCACACACTCTTAGTCAGTGCATTCCAGATCCTAACCACTCGATTGTCCCTGTCTCCCCCACACACTCAGGCAGTGCATTCCAGATGCTAAATACTCGATTGACCCTGTCTCCCCCACACTCTCAGACAGTACATTCCAGATGCTAAATACTCGATTGACCCTGTCTCCTCCACACTCTCAGGCAGTGCATTTGAAATCCTAACCACTCGATTGATCCTGTCCCCCCCACACTCTCAGTCAGTGCGTTCCAAAAGCAAACTACACGAATGACCCTGTCTCTGCAGCACACCCTGTCAGTGCCTTCCAGATCATACCAACTCGATTGAACCTTTCTCCCCTTCACTCTCAGACAGTGCATTCCAGATCCTAACCACTCGATTGACCCTGTCTCCCCCACACTCTCAGACAGTGCGTTCCAGACCCTAAACACTCGATTGACCCTGTCTCCCCCACACTCTCAGACACTGCGTTCCAGTCCCTAAACACTTGACTGACCATGTCTCCCCCACAATATGAGACGCTGTATTCCAGACACTAACCACTCGATTGACCCTGTCTCCCACACACTCTCAGACACTGCGTTCCAGATCCTAACCACTCGATTGTCCCTGTCTCCCCCACACTCTCAGTCAGTGCGTTCCAAAAGCTAACCACACGAATGACCCTGACTCTGCAGCACACCCTGTCAGTGCCTTCCAGATCATACCAACTCGATTGAACCTTTCTCCCCTTCACTCTCAGACAGTGCATTCCAGATCCTAACCACTCGATTGACCCTGTCTCCCCCACACTCTCAGACAGTGCATTCCAGATCCTAACCACTCGATTGACCCTGTCTCCCCCACACTCTCAGACAGTGCATTCCAGATCCTAAGCACTCGATTGACACTAACACCCCACACTCTCAGAAACTTCATTCCTGATCCTAAACACTCAATTAACCCTGTATCCTCCACACTCTCAGACAATGCATTCCAGACCATAAACACTCGATTGACTCTGTCGCCACCACCAACACAGACAGTGCATTCCAGATCCTAACCACTCGATTGATCCTTTTTCCCCCAAACTCTCAGACAGTGCATTTGAATCCTAAACACTGGATTGATTCTGTTTCCCCCACAATGTCAGACAGTGCATTCCAGATCCTAACCACTCGATTGACACTGTCTCCCCCACACTCTCACACAGTGCGTCCAGATCCTAACCACTCGATTGACCCTGTCACCCCACACTCTCACACAGTGCTTTCCAGATCCTAACCACTCGATTGACCCTGTCCCCTCTTCACTCTCAAACATTGTGTTCCAAAAGCTAACCACACGAATGACCCTGTCTCTGCAGCACACCCTGTCAGTGCCTGCCAGATCATACCAACTCGATTGGACCTTTCTCCCCTTCACTCTCAGACAGTGCATTGCAGATACTAAACACTCGATTGACCCTGTCACCCCCACACTCTCACACATTGCGTCCAGATCCTAACCACTCGATTGACCCTGTCACCCCCACACTCTCAGACAGTGCATTCCAGACCCTAACCACTCGATTGACCCTGTCTCCCCCACACTCTCAGACATTGCATTCCAGATCCTAACCACTGGATTGACCCTGTCTCCCCCACACTCTCAGACAGTGCGTTCCAGATCCTAACCACGCGATTGACCCTGTCTTCCCCACACTCACAGACAGTGCGTTCCAGATCCTAACCACTCGATTGACCCTGTCTTCCCCACACTCTCAGACAGTGCGTTCCAGATCCTAACCACCCGATTGACCCTGTCTCCCCCACACTCTCAGACAGTGCATTCCAAATCCAAACCACTCGATTGACCCTGTCTCCCCCACACTCTCAGAGAGTGCATTCATGACCCTAACCACTCGATTGACCCTGTCTCCCCCACACTCTCAGACAGTGCATTGCAGATCCTAAACACTCGATTGACCCTGTCTCCCCTACACTCTCACACACTGCATTGCAGATACTAAACACTCGATTGACACTGTCACCCCCACACTCTCAGTCAGTGCGTTCCAAAATCTAACCACACGAATGACGCTGTCTCTGCAGCACACTCTTTCAGTGCCTTCCAGATCATACCAACTTGATAGAACCTTTCTCCCTTTCACTCTCAGACAGTGCATTCCAGATCCTAACCACTCGATTGAACTTGTCTCTCCAACTCTCTCAGACAGTGCGTTCCAGATCCTAACCACTCGATTGACCCTGTCTCCCCCATACTCACAGACAGTGCGTTCCAGATCCTAAATCTCGATTGACCCTGTCTCCCCCACACTCTCAGACAGTGCGTTCCAGATCCTAACCACTCGATTGACCCTGTCTCCCCCACACTCTCAGACAGTGCGTTCCAGATCCTAACCACTCGATTGACCCTGTCTCCCCCACACTCTCAGACAGTGCGTTCCAGATCCTAACCACTCGATTGACCCTGTCTCCCCCACACTCTCAGAGAGTGCATTCCAGATGCTAAATACTCGATTGACCCTGTCTCCCCCACACTCTCCGACAGCGCATTCCAGAACCTAACCACTCGATTGACCCTGTCTCCCCCACACTCTCAGACACTGCGTTCCAGATCCTAAACACTCGATTAACCCTGTATCCTCCACACTCTCAGATTGTGCATTCCAGACCATAAATACTCGATTGACTCTGTCTCCTCCACCAACACAGACAGTGCATTCCAGATCCTAACCACTCGATTGACCCTGTTTCCCCCAAACTCTCAGACAGTGCATTCCAGATCCAAACCACTCGATTGACCCTGTCTCCGCCTCACTCTCAGACAGTGTGTTCCAGATCCTAACCACTCGATTGACACTATCTCCCCCACAATCTCAGACAGTGCGTTCCAGATCCTAACCACACGATTGACCCTGTCTCCCCCACACTCTCAGAGAGTGTGTTCCAGACCCTAACCACTCAATATACCCTGGCCCCCCCTCACTCTCAAACAGTGCGTTCCAAAAGCTAACCACACGAATGACCCTGTCTCTGCAGCACACCCTGTCAGTGCCTTCCAGATCATACCAACTCAATTGAACCTTTCTCCCCTTCACTCTCAGACAGTGCATTCCAGATCCTAACCACTCGATTGACCCTGTCTCCACCACACTCTCAGACAGTGCGTTCCAGATCCAAACTACTTGATTGACCCTGTCTCCCCCACACTCTCAGACAGTGCGTTCCAGATCCTAACCACTCGATTGACCCTGTCTCCCCCACTCTCGCAGACAGTGGATTCCAGATCCTAACCACTCGATTGACCCTGTCTCCCCCACCCTCTCAGACAGTGCATTCCAGAACCTAACCACTCAATAGACCCTAACATCCAAAAAATCACAGACAGTATATTCCTGACCCTAAGCACTCAAATTGATCCTGTCTCCCCCACACTCTCAGACATTGCATTCCAGATCCTTACCTCTCCATTGACCCTGTCTCCCACACCTTCTCAGACAGTGCGTTCCAGACCCTAACCACTCGATTGACCCTGTCTCCCAAACACTGTCAGACACTGCGTTCCAAACCCTAAACACTCGATTGACCCTCACACCCCACACTCTCAGAAACTTCATTCCAGATCCTGAACACTCAATTAACCCTGTATCCTCCACACTCTCAGACAGTGCATTCCAGACCATAAACACTCGATTGACTCTGTCGCCACCACCAATACAGACAGTGCATTCCAGATTTTAACGACTCGATTGACCCTGTTTCCCCCAAACTCTCAGACAGTGCATTTCAAATCCTAAACACTGGATTGATTCTGTCTCTCCCACACTCTCAGACAGTGCATTCCAGATCCTAACCACTCGATTGACCATGTCTCCCCCACACTCTCAGACAGTGTATTCCAGATCCTAACCACTCGATTGACCCTGTCACCCCCACACTCTCACACATTGCGTCCAGATCCTAACCACTCGATTGACCCTGTCACCCCCACACTCTCACACAGTGCGTTCCAGATCCTAACCACTCGATTGACCCTGTCCCCCCGACACTCTCAGTCAGTGCGTTCCAAAAGCTAACCACACGAATGAGCCTGTCTCTGCAGCACACCCTGTCAGTGGCTTCCAGATCATACCAACTCGATTGAACCTTTCACCCCTTCACTCTCAGACAGTGCGTTCCAGATCCTAACCACTCGATTGACCCTGTCTCCCCCACACTCTCAGACAGTGCGTTCCAGATCCAAACTACTTGATTGACCCTGTCTCCCCCACAATCTCAGACAGTGCATTTTAGATCTTAACCGCTCGATTGACTATGTCTCCCCCACACTCTCAGACAGTGCATTCCAGATCCTAACCACTCGATTGACCCTATCACCCTCACACTCACAGACAGTGCGTTCCAGATCCTAACTACTCGATTGACCCTGTCTCCCCCACAGTCTCAGACAGTGTGTTCCAGATCCTAACCACTCGATTGACCCTGTCTCCCCCACACTCTCAGAAACTTCATTCCAGATCCTGAACACTCAATTAACCCTGTATCCTCCACACTCTCAGACAGTGCATTCCAGACGATAAACACTCGATTGAGTCTGTCGCCACCACCAACACAGACAGTGCATTCCAGATTTTAACCACTCGATTGACCCTGTTTCCCCCACGCTCTCAGACAGTGCATTTCAAATCCTAAACACTGGATTGATTCTGTCTCTCCCACACTCTCAGACAGTGCATTCCAGATCCTAACCACTCGATTGACCCTGTCCCCCCGACACTCTCAGTCAGTGCATTCCAAAAGCTAACCACACGAATGACCCTGTCTCTGCAGCACACCCTGTCAGTGCCTTCCAGATCATACCAACTCGATTGAAACTTTCTCCCCTTCACTCTCAGACAGTGCATTCCAGATCCTAACCACTCGATTGACCCTGTCTCCCCCACACTCTCAGACAGTGCATTCCAGATTCTAACCACTCGATTGAGCCTGTCTCCCCCACACTCTCAGACAGTGCGTTCCAGATCCAAACTACTTGATTGACCCTGTCACCCTCACACTCACAGACAGTGCGTTCCAGACCCTAACCACTCGATTGACGCTGTCTCCCCCACACTCTCAGACAGTGCGTTCCAGATCCTAACCAGTCGATTGACCCTGTCTCCCCCACACTCTCAGACAGTGCATTCCAGATCCTAACCACTCGATTGATCCTGTCTCTCCCACACTCTCAGGCACTGCGTTCCAGATCCTAAACACTCGATTGACCCTAACACCCCACACTCTCAGAAACTTCATTCCTGATCCTAAACACTCGATTAACCCTGTATCCTCCACACTCTCAGACTGTGCATTCCAGGCCATAAATACTCGATTGACTCTGTCTCCACCACCAACACAGACAGTGCATTCCAGATCCTAACCACTCGATTGACCCTGTTTCCCCCAAACTCTCAGACAGTGCGTTCCAGATCCTAACCACTCGATTGATCCTGTCTCACCCACACTCTCAGACAGTGCATTCCAGATCCAAAACACTCGATTGACCCTGTCTACCCCACACTCTCAGACAATGCGTTCCAGATCCTAACCAGTCGATTGACCTTGTCTCCCCCACACTCTCAGACAGTGCGTTCCAGATCCTAACCACAAGATTGACCCTGTCTCCCCCACACTCTCAGACAGTGCGTTCCAGATCCTAACCACTCGATTGACCCTGTCTCCCCCACACTCTCAGACAGTGCGTTCCAGATCCTAACCACTCGATTGACGCTGTCTCCCCAACCTTCTCAGACAGTGCATTCCAGACCCTAACCACTCGATTGACCCTGTCTCCCCCACAATCTCAGACATTGCAACCAGTTCCTAACAACTTGATTGACACAGTATCACCAACACTATGAGACGTTGTATTCCAGACCCTAACCACTCGATTGACCCTGTCTCCCCCACACTCTCACACAGTGCGTTCCAGATCCTAACCACTCGATTGACGCTGTCTCCCCCACACTCTCAGACAGTGCGTTCCAGATCCTAACCAGTCGATTGACCCTGTCTCCCCCACACTCTCAGACACTGCGTTCCAGATCCAAAACACTCGATTGACCCTAACACCCCACACTCTCAGAAACTTCATTCCTGATCCTAAACACTCAATTAACCCTGTATCCTCCACACTCTCAGACTGTGCATTCCAGACCATAAATACTCGATTGACTCTGTCTCCACCACCAACACAGACAGTGCATTCCAGATCCTAACCACTCGATTGACCCTGTTTCCCCCAAACTCTCAGACAGTGCATTTGAAATCCTAACCACTCGGTTGATCCTGTCTCCCACACACTCTCAGACAGTGCATTCCAGATCCTAAACACTCGATTGACCCTGTCTTCCCCACACTCTCAGAGAGTGCATTCATGACCCTAAACACTCGATTGACACTGTCTCCAACACTTTCTCACACAGTGCATTGCAGATCCTACCCACTCCATTGAAACTATCTCCCCCACCCTCTCAGAAAGCGCATTCCAGATGCTAAATACTCGATTGACCCTGTCTCCCCCACACTCTCAGACAGTGCGTTCCAGATCCTAACCACTCGATTGAACCTGTCTCCCCCACACTCTCAGACAGTGCGTTCCAGACCCTAACCACTCGATTAACCCAGTCTCCCCCACACTCTCAGACAGTGCGTTCCAGACCCTAACCACTCGATTGACCCTGTCTCCCCGACGCTCTCAGACATTGTGTTCCAGATCCTAACCACTCAATTGACCCTGTCTCCCACACACTCTCAGACAGTGCGTTCCAGATCCTAAACACTCGATTGACACTGTCTCCCCAACACTCTCAGACAGTGCATTCCAGATCCTAACCAGTTGATTGACACTGTCTCCCCCACACTCTCAGACACTGCGTTCCAGATCCTAAACACTCGATTGACCCTAACTCCCCACACTCTCAGAAACTCCATTCCAGATCCTAAACACTCGATTAACCCTGTATCCTCCACACTCTCAGACAGTGCATTCCAGACCATAAACACTCGATTGACTCTGTCGCCACCACCAACACAGACAGTGCATTCCAGATCCTAACCACTCGATTGACCCTGTTTCCCCCAAACTCTCAGACAGTGCATTTGAAATCCTAAACACTCGATTGATCCTGTCTCCCCCACAGTCTCAGACAGTGCATTCCAGATCGAAACCACTCGATTTACCCTGTCTCCCCCACACTCTCAGACAGTGTATTCCAGAACCTAAGCACTCGATTGACCCTGTCTCCCCCACACTCTCAGACAGTGCGTTCCAGACCCTAACCACTCGATTGACCCTGTCTCCCCCACACTCTGTGTGTTCCAGATCCTAACCACTCGATTGACCCTGTCTCCCCGACGCTCTCAGACATTGTGTTCCAGATCCTAACCACTCAATTGACCCTGTCTCCCACACACTCTCAGAAAGTGCGTTCCAGATCCTAACCACTCGATTGACCCTGTCTCCCCCACACTCTCAGACATTGCGTTCCAGATCCTAAACACTCGATTGACACTGTCTCCCCAACACTCTCAGACAGTGCATTCCAGATCCTAACCAGTTGATTGACACTGTCTCCCCCACACTCTCAGACACTGCGTTCCAGATCCTAAACACTCGATTGACCCTAACACCCCACACTCTCAGAAACTCCATTCCAGATCCTAAACACTCGATTAACCCTGTATCCTCCACACTCTCAGACAGTGCATTCCAGACCATAAACACTCGATTGACTCTGTCGCCACCACCAACACAGACAGTGCATTCCAGATCCTAAAAACTCGATTGACCCTGTTTCCCCCAAACTCTCAGACAGTGCATTTGAAATCCTAAACACTCGATTGATCCTGTCTCCCCCATAGTCTCAGACAGTGCATTCCAGATCGAAACCACTCGATTGACCCTGTCTCCCCCACAATCTCAGACAGTGTATTCCAGATCCTAAGCACTCGATTGACCCTGTCTCCCCCACACTCTCAGACAGTGCGTTCCAGACCCTAACCACTCGATTGACACTGTCTCCACCACACTCTCACACAGTGCATTGCAGGTACTAAACACTCGATTGACCCTGTCACCCCCACACTCTCACACAGTGCATTCCAGATCCTAACCAGTCGATTGACCCTGTCTCCCCCACACTCTCAGACAGTGCGTTCCAGACCCTAACCACTCGATTGACACTGTCTCCACCACACTCTCACACAGTGCATTGCAGGTACTAAACACTCGATTGACCCTGTCACCCCCACACTCTCACACAGTGCATTCCAGATCCTAACCAGTCGATTGACCCTGTCTCCCCCACACTCTCAGACAGTGCATTCCAGATCCTAACCACTCGTTTGATCCTGTCACTCCCACCCTCTCAGACACTGCGTTCCAGATCCTAAACACTCGATTGACCCTAACACCCCACACTCTCAGAAACTTCATTCCTGATCCTAAACACTCGATTAACCCTGTATCCTCCACACTCTCAGACTGTGCATTCCAGGCCATAAATACTCGATTGACTCTGTCTCCTCCACCAACACAGACAGTGCATTCCAGATCCTAACCACTCGATTGACCCTGTTTCCCCCAAACTCTCAGACAGTGCATTCCAGATCCTAACCACTCGATTGACCCTGTGTCCCCCACGCTCTCAGACAGTGCGTTCCAGATCCTAAACACTCGATTGACCTTGTCTCCACCACACTCTCAGACAGTGCGTTCTAGATCCTAACCACTAGATTGACCCTGTCTCCCCCACACTCTCAGACAGTGCATTCCAGATCCTAACCACTCGATTGACCCTGTCTCCCCAACCTTCTCAGACAGTGCATTCAAGACCCTAACCACTCGATTGACCCTGTCTCCCCCACAATCTCAGACATTGCAACCAGATCCTAACCACTTGATTGACACAGTCTCACCAACACTATGAGACGTTGTATTCCAGACCCTAACCACTCGATTGACCCTGTCTCCCCCACACTCTCAGGCACTGC
The DNA here is from genome assembly GCF_017639515.1 of Carcharodon carcharias. Lineage (NCBI taxonomy): Eukaryota > Metazoa > Chordata > Chondrichthyes > Lamniformes > Lamnidae > Carcharodon > Carcharodon carcharias. Next base: position 2,319,734 of record NC_054490.1, read on the forward strand.
GTTCCAAATCCTAACCATTCGATTGACCCTGACTCCCCCACAATCTCAGACAGAGCGTTCCAGATCCTAACCAGTCGATTGACCCTGTCTCCCCCACACTCTCAGACACTGCGTTCCAGATCCAAAACACTCGATTGACCCTAACACCCCACACTCTCAGAAACTTCATTCCTGATCCTAAACACTCGATTAACCCTGTATCCTCCACACTCTCAGACTGGGCTTTCCAGACCGTAAATACTCGATTGACTCTGTCTCCACCACCAACACAGACAGTGCATTCCAGATCCTAACCACTCGATTGACCCTGTTTCCCCCAAACTCTCAGACAGTGCACTTGAAATCCTAACCACTCGATTGATCCTGTCTCCCCCACACTCTCAGACATTGCATTCCAAATCCTAAACACTCGATTGACCCTGTCTCCCCCACACTCTCAGTCAGTGTGTTCCAGATCCTAACCTCGCGATTGACTCTGTCTGCCCCACACTCTCAGACAGTGCGTTCCAGACCCTAACCACTCGATTAACCCTGTCTCCCCCACACTCTCAGACAGTGCGTTCCAGACCCTAACCACTCGATTAACCCTGTCTCCCCCACACTCTCAGACAGTGCGTTCCAGATCCTAACCACTCGATTGACCCTGTCTCCCCCACACTCTCAGACACAGCGTTCCAGATCCTAAACACTCGATTGACCCTAACACCCCACAGTCTCAGAAACTTCATTCCAGATCCTAAACACTCGATTAACCCTGTATCCTCCACACTCTCAGACAGTGCATTCCAGATCCTAACCACTCGATTGACCCTGTTTCCCCCAAACTCTCAGACAGTGCATTTGAAATCTTAACCACTCGATTGACCCTGTCTCCCACACACTCTCAGAAAGTGCGTTCCAGATCCTAACCACTCGATTGACCCTGTCTCCCCCACACTCTCAGACATTGCGTTCCAGATCCTAAACACTCGATTGACACTGTCTCCCCAACACTCTCAGACAGTGCGTTCCAGATCCTAACCAGTTGATTGACACTGTCTCCCCCACACTCTCAGACACTGCGTTCCAGATCCTAAACACTCGATTGACCCTAACACCCCACACTCTCAGAAACTCCATTCCAGATCCTAAACACTCGATTAACCCTGTATCCTCCACACTCTCAGACAGTGCATTCCAGACCATAAACACTCGATTGACTCTGTCGCCACCACCAACACAGACAGTGCATTCCAGATCCTAAAAACTCGATTGACCCTGTTTCCCCCAAACTCTCAGACAGTGCATTTGAAATCCTAAACACTCGATTGATCCTGTCTCCCCCATAGTCTCAGACAGTGCATTCCAGATCGAAACCACTCGATTGACCCTGTCTCCCCCACAATCTCAGACAGTGTATTCCAGATCCTAAGCACTCGATTGACCCTGTCTCCCCCACACTCTCAGACAGTGCGTTCCAGACCCTAACCACTCGATTGACACTGTCTCCACCACACTCTCACACAGTGCATTGCAGGTACTAAACACTCGATTGACCCTGTCACCCCCACACTCTCACACAGTGCATTCCAGATCCTAACCAGTCGATTGACCCTGTCTCCCCCACACTCTCAGACAGTGCGTTCCAGACCCTAACCACTCGATTGACACTGTCTCCACCACACTCTCACACAGTGCATTGCAGGTACTAAACACTCGATTGACCCTGTCACCCCCACACTCTCACACAGTGCATTCCAGATCCTAACCAGTCGATTGACCCTGTCTCCCCCACACTCTCAGACAGTGCATTCCAGATCCTAACCACTCGTTTGATCCTGTCACTCCCACCCTCTCAGACACTGCGTTCCAGATCCTAAACACTCGATTGACCCTAACACCCCACACTCTCAGAAACTTCATTCCTGATCCTAAACACTCGATTAACCCTGTATCCTCCACACTCTCAGACTGTGCATTCCAGGCCATAAATACTCGATTGACTCTGTCTCCTCCACCAACACAGACAGTGCATTCCAGATCCTAACCACTCGATTGACCCTGTTTCCCCCAAACTCTCAGACAGTGCATTCCAGATCCTAACCACTCGATTGACCCTGTGTCCCCCACGCTCTCAGACAGTGCGTTCCAGATCCTAAACACTCGATTGACCTTGTCTCCACCACACTCTCAGACAGTGCGTTCTAGATCCTAACCACTAGATTGACCCTGTCTCCCCCACACTCTCAGACAGTGCATTCCAGATCCTAACCACTCGATTGACCCTGTCTCCCCAACCTTCTCAGACAGTGCATTCAAGACCCTAACCACTCGATTGACCCTGTCTCCCCCACAATCTCAGACATTGCAACCAGATCCTAACCACTTGATTGACACAGTCTCACCAACACTATGAGACGTTGTATTCCAGACCCTAACCACTCGATTGACCCTGTCTCCCCCACACTCTCAGGCACTGCGTTCCAAATCCTAACCATTCGATTGACCCTGACTCCCCCACAATCTCAGACAGAGCGTTCCAGATCCTAACCAGTCGATTGACCCTGTCTCCCCCACACTCTCAGACACTGCGTTCCAGATCCAAAACACTCGATTGACCCTAACACCCCACACTCTCAGAAACTTCATTCCTGATCCTAAACACTCGATTAACCCTGTATCCTCCACACTCTCAGACTGGGCTTTCCAGACCGTAAATACTCGATTGACTCTGTCTCCACCACCAACACAGACAGTGCATTCCAGATCCTAACCACTCGATTGACCCTGTTTCCCCCAAACTCTCAGACAGTGCACTTGAAATCCTAACCACTCGATTGATCCTGTCTCCCCCACACTCTCAGACATTGCATTCCAAATCCTAAACACTCGATTGACCCTGTCTCCCCCACACTCTCAGTCAGTGTGTTCCAGATCCTAACCTCGCGATTGACTCTGTCTGCCCCACACTCTCAGACAGTGCGTTCCAGACCCTAACCACTCGATTAACCCTGTCTCCCCCACACTCTCAGACAGTGCGTTCCAGACCCTAACCACTCGATTAACCCTGTCTCCCCCACACTCTCAGACAGTGCGTTCCAGATCCTAACCACTCGATTTTCCCTGTCCCCCCCACACTCTCAGTCAGTGCATTCCAAAAGCTAACCACACGAATGACCTGTCTCTGCAGCACACCTGTCAGTGCCTTCCAGATCATACCAACTCGATTGAACCTTTCTCCCCCACAATCTCAGAAAGTGCATTCCAGATGCTAAATACTCGATTGACCCTGTCTCCCCCACACTCTCAGTCAGTGCATTCCAGATCCTAACCACTCGATTGACTCTGTCTCCCCCACACTCTCAGACATTGCAACCAGATCCTAACCACTCGATTGACCCTGTCAACCCAAACACTCTCATTCAGTGCATTCCAGATCCTAACCACTCGATTGACACAGTCTCCCCCACACTCTCACAAAGTGCGTTCCAGATCCTAACCGGTCGATTGACCCTGACACCACCACAGTCTCAGACAGTGCATTCCATACCCTAACCACTCGATAGATCCTGTCTCCCCCACACTCTCAGACAGTGCGTTCCAGATCCTAACCACTCGATTGACCCTGACTCCCCCACACTCTCAGACAGTGCATTCCAGATGCTAAATATTCGATTGACCCTGTCTCCCCCACACTCTCAGTCAGTGCATTCCAGATCCTAACCACTCGATTGACCCTGTCTCCCCCACACTCTCAGACACTGCGTTCCAGATCCTAACCACTCGATTGACCCTGTCTCCCCCTCACTCTCAGACAGTGCGTTCCAGATCCTAACCACTCGATTGACCCTGTCTCCCCCACACTCTCAGACAGTGTATTGCAGATCCTAACCACTCGATTGACACTGTCACCCCACACTCTCACAGAGTGAATTCCAGACCCTAACCACTCGATTGACCCTGTCTACCCCACACTCTCAGACAGTGCGTTCCAGACCCTAACCACTCGATTGACGCTGTCCCCCCCACACTCTCAGTCAGTGCGTTCCAAAAGCTAACCACACGAATGACCCTGTCTCTGAAGCACACCCCGTCAGTGACTTCCAGATCATACCAACTCGATTGAACCTTTCTCCCCTTCACTCTCAGACTGTGCGTTCCAGATCCTAACCACTCGATTGACCCTGTCTCCCCCACACTCTCAGACAGTGCATTCCAGACCCTAACCACTCAATTGACCCTGTCTCCCAGACACTCTCAGACAGTGCATTCCAGATCCTAACCACTCGATTGACCCTGACACAACCACACTCTCAGAAAGTGCATTCCAGATCCTAACCTCTCGATTGACCCTGTCTCCCCCACACTCTCAGACAGTGCATTTGAAATCCTAAGCACTCGATTGATCATGACTCCCCCACACTCTCAGAGAGTGCATTTGAAATCCTAACCATTCGATTGATCCTGTCTACCCCACACTCTCAGACAGTGCATTCCAGACCCTAACCACTCGATTGACCCTGTCTCCCAGACACTCCCAGTCAGTGCGTTCCAGATCCTAACCACTCGATTGACCCTGTCTCCCCCACACTCTCAGACAGTGCATTCCAGATCCTAACCACTCGATTGACACTGTCTCCCCCACACTCTCAGACAGTGTGTTCCAGATGCTAAATACTCGATTGACCCTGTCTCCCCCACACTCTCAGTCAGTGCGTTCCAGATCCTAACCACTCGATTGACCCTGTCTCCCCCTCACTCTCAGACAGTGCGTTCCAGATCCTAACCACTCGATTGACACTGTCACCCCCACACTCTCACAGAGTGAATTCCAGACCCTAACCACTCGATTGACCCTGTCTCCCCCACACTCTCAGTCAGTGCGTTCCAAAAGCTAACCACACGGATGACCCTGTCTCTGCAGCACACCCTGTCAGTGACTTCCAGATCATACCAACTCGATTGAACCTTTCTCCCCTTCACTCTCAGACAGTGCGTTCCAGATCCTAACCACTTGATTGACCCTGTCTACCCCACACTCTCAGACAGTGCATTCCAGACCCTAACCACTCAATTGACCCTGTCTCCCCCACACTCTCACAAAGTGCATTCCAGATCCTAACCACTCGATTGACCCTGACACAACCACACTCTCAGAAAGTGTTTTCCAGATCCTAACCTCTCGATTGACCCTGTCTCCCCCACACTCTCAGACAGTGCGTTTGAAATCCTAACCTCTCGATTGATCATGTCTCCCCCACACTCTCAGAGAGTCCATTTGAAATCCTAACCGCTCGATTGATCCTGTCTCCCCCACACTCTCAGACAGTGCTTTCCAGACCCTAACCACTCGATTGACCCTGTCTCCCAGACACTCCCATTCAGTGCGTTCCAGATCCTAACCACTCGATTGACCCTGTCTCCCCCACACTCTCAGACAGTGCGTTCCAGATCCTAACCACTCGAATGACACTGTCTCCCCCACACTCTCAGACAGTGAGTTCCAGATACTAAACACTCGATTGACCCTGTCACCCCCATACTCTCAGACAGTGTGTTCCACATCCTAACCACTCGATTGACCCTGTCACCCCCACACTCTCCGACAGTGCGTTCCAGATCCTAACCACTCGATTGATCCTGTCTCCCCCACACTCTCAGACAGTGCATTCCAGATGCTAAAGACTCGATTGACCCTGTCTCTCCCACACTCTCAGACTGTGGGTTCCAGACCCTTAACTCTCGATTGACCCTGTCTCACCCACACTCTCAGAAAGTGCATTCCCGACCTTAACCACTCGATTGACCCTGTCTTCCCCACACTCTCAGACAGTGCGTTCCAGATCCTAACCACTCGATTGACCCTGTCACCCCCAACAATCTCACAGAGTGAATTCCAGTCCCTAACCACACGAATGACCCTGTCTCTGCAGCACACCTTGTCAGTGCCTTCCAGATCATACCAACTCGATTGAACCTTTCTCCCCTTCACTCTCAAACAGTGCGTTCCAGATCCTAACCACTCGATTGACCCTGTTCTCCCTACACACTCAGACAGTGCGTTCCATAACCTAACCACTCGATTGACCCTGTCTCCCCCACACTCACAGACAGTGCGTTCCAGATCCTAACCACTCGATTGACCCTTTCTCCCCCACACTCTCAGACAGTGCGTTCCAGATCCTAACCACTCGATTGACCCTGTCTCCCCCACACTCTCCGTCAGTGTGTTCCAGATCCTAACCTCGCGATTGACCCAGTCTGCCCCACATTCTCAGACAGTGCATTCCAGACCCTCACCAATCGATTGACCCTGTCTCCCCTACACTCTCAGACAGTGCGTTCCAGATCCTAACCATTCGATTGACCCTTTCTCCGACACACTCTCAGACAGTGCGTTCCAGATCCTAACCACTCGATTGACCCTGTCTCCCCCACACTCTCGCACAGTGCGTTCCAGATCCTAACCACTCGATTTTCCCTGTCTCCCCCACACTCTCAGACAGTGCGTTCCAGATCCTAACCACTCGATTTTCCCTGTCTCCCCCACACTCTCAGACAGTGCGTTCCATATCCTAACCACTCGATTGAACCTGTCTCCCCGATACTGTCACACAGTGCGTTCCAGATCCTAACCAGTCGATTGAACCTGACACAACCACACTCTCAGACAGTGCATTCAAGACCCTGACCACTCGATTGGCCCTGTCTCCCCGACACTCTCAGACAGTGCTTTCCAGACCTTAACCACTCCATTGACCGTTTCTCTCACACTCTCACACAGTGCGTTCCAGATCCTAACCACTCGATTGACCCTGTCTGCCCCACAGTCTCAGACAGTGCATTCCAGACCCTAACCACTCGATTGACCCTGTCTCCCCCAGACTCTCAGACAGTGCATTCCAGATCCTAACCACTCGATTGACCCTGTCTGCCCCACACTCTCACACAGTGCGTTCCAGATCCTAACCACTCGATTGACCCTGTCTGCCCCACACTCTCAGACAGTGCGTTCCAGATCCTAACCACACGATTGACCCTGTCTACCCCACACTCTCAGACAGTGCGTTCCAGATGCTAAATACTTGATTGACCCTGTCTCCCCCACACTCTCAGACAGTGCATTCCAGATCCTAACCACACGATTGACCCTTTCTCCCCACACTCCCAGACACTGCATGCTAGATCCTAACCACTCGAATGACCCGGTCTCGCCCAAAATCTCAGAAAGTGTGTTCAAGATCCTAACCACTCGATTGACCCTGTCTCCCCCACACTCTCAGACAGTGGATTCCAGATCCTAACCACTCGATTGACCCTTTCTCCCCCACACTCTCAGACAGTGGATTCCAGATCCTAACCACTCGATTGCCCATGTCTCCACCACACTCTGACGCAGTGCATTCCACATCTGTACCATTCGATTGACCCTGACACCAACACAGTCTCAGACAGTGCATTCCAGATCCGAACCACTCGATTGATCCTGTCTCTCCCACACTCTCAGACAGTGTATTCCAAACAATAACCATGCCATTGACCCTGTCTACACCACACTCTCAGGCACTTCATTCCAGAATATAACAAATCGATTGACCCATTCTACACCACTCTCTCACACAGTGCATTCCAGATCCTAACCACTCGATTGACCCTGTCTCACCCTCACTCTCAGAGAGTGCATTCAAGACCATAACCAGTCGATTGAACATAATTCTCCCAAACTCTCAGAAAGTGCGTTCAAGATGCTAACCACGCGATTGACCCTAACACCACCACAGTCAAAGAAAGTGAATTCCAGATCCTGACCACTCGATTGACCCTGTCTCCCCAACAATCTCAGAGAGTGTATTCCAGATCCAATCCACTCGATTGACTCTGTCTACACCATACTCTCAGACAGTGCATTCTAGATCATAACCAATCGATTGACTTTGTCTGCGCCACACTCTCAGACAGTGCATTCCAGATCCTAACCCCTCGATTCAACTTGTCTCCCCAACTCTCTAAGACAGTGCATTCCAGATCCTAATGACTTGATTGTCCCTTTCTCCCCCACACTCTCAGACAGTGTGTTCCAGATCGTAACCTCTCGATTGACCCCGTCTCCCACACAATCTCAGACAGAGCGCTCCAGATCCTAGCCACTCGATTGACCCTGTCTCCCCCACACTCTCAGAGAGTGCATTCCAGACACTAACCAGTTGATTGACCCTGACACCCCACCAAACTATCAGACAGTGCATTCCAGATCCAAAGCACTCGATTGACCCTGTCTCCACGACATTCTCAGACAGTGCGTTCCATAACCAAACTACTTGATTGACCCTGACACCACCACAGTCTCAGACAGTGCTTTCCATATCCTAACCCCTCGATTGAACTTGTCTCCCCAACTCACTCATACAGTGCTTTCCAGATCCTAACCACTCGATTGTCCCTGTCTCCCCCACACTCTCAGACAGTGCGTTCCAGATCCTAAACACTCGATTGACCCTGTCTCCCCCACACTCTCAGACAGTCCGTTCCAGATCCTAACCTCTCGATTGACCCTGTCTCCCCCTCACTCTCAGACAGTGCATTCCAGATCCTAACCACACGATTGACCCTTTCTCCCCCACACTCTCAGACACTGCATGCTAGATCCTAAACACTCGAATGACCCGGTCTCGCCCAAAATCTCAGAAAGTGTGTTCAAGATCCTAACCACTCGATTGACCCTGTCTCCCCCACACTCTCAGACAGTGGATTCCAGATCCTAACCACTCGATTGACCCTGTCTCCCCCACACTCTCAGACAGTGCGTTCCAGATCCTAACCACTCGATTGCCCCTGTCTCCCCCACACTCTCAGACATTGGATTCCAGACCCTAACCACACGATTTACTCTGTCTCCACCACAAATTCAGACAGTGCATTCCTGATCCTAACCCCTCGATTGAACTTGTCTCCCCAACTCTCTCAGACAGTGCGTTCCAGATCCTAACCACTCGATTGACCATGTCTCCACCACACTCTCAGACAGTGCGTTCCAGATCCTAACCACTCGATTGACCATGTCTCCACCACATTCTCAGTCAGTGCATTCCCGATTTTAACCACTTGATTGACCCCATCTCCCCCACACTCACAGACAGAGCGTTCCAGACCCCAACTACTCAACTGACCATCTCTCCAACACAATCTCAGACAGTGCGCTCCAGATCCTGACCACTCGATTGACCCTGTCTCCCCCACATTCTCAGACAGTGCGTTCCAGATCCTAACCACTCGATAGACACTGTCTCCCCCATATTCCCAGACAGTGCATTCCAGATCTTATACACTCCATTGACCCTGTCTCCCCCACACTCTCAGACAGTGCGTTCCCGATCCTAACCTTTCGATTGACCCTGGCTCCCCTACACTCTCAGACAGTGCGTTCCAAATCCTAACCTCTCGATTGACCCAGTCTCCCCCACACTCTCAGACAGTGCTTTCCAGATCCTAACCTCTCGATTGACCCTGTCTCCCCCAACACTCTCAGACAGTGCGTTCCAGATCCTAACCTCTCGATTGACCCTGTCACCCCCACACTCTCAGACAGTGCGTTCCAGATCGTAACCTCTCGATTGACCGTGTCTCCCCCACACTCTCAGTCAGTGCATTTGAAATGCTAACCACTCGATTGATCCTGTCTCCCCCACACTCTCAGACAGTGCATTCCAGATCCTAACCACTCGATTGACCCTGTCCCTCCCACACTCTCAGTCAGTGCATTCCAGACCCTAACCACTCGATTGACCCTGTCCCCCCTTCACTCTCAAACATTGCGTTCCAAAAGCTAACCACACGAATGACCCTGTCTCTGCAGCACACCCTGTCAGTGCCTTCCAGATCATACCAACTCGATTGGACCTTTCTCCCCTTCACTCTGAGACAGTGCATTCCAGATCCTAACCACTCGATTGACCCTGTCTCCCCCAGACTCTCAGTCAGTGTATTCCAGATGCTAAAAACTCGATTGACCCTGTCTCCCCCACACTCTCAGACAGTGCATTCCAGACCCTAACCACTCGATTGACCCTGTCTCCCCCACACTCTCAGTCAGTGTATTCCAGACCCTAACTTCTCGATTGACCCACTCTCCCCCACACTCGCAGACAGTGCATTCCAGATGCTAACCACTCGATTGACCCAGTCTCCCCCACACTCGCAGACAGTGCATTCCAGACCCTAACAACTTGATTGACCCTGTCTCCACCACAATAACAGAGATTGAACTCCAAACACTAAGGACACGATTGACCCTGACTACCCCGCACTCTCAGACAGTGTGTTCCAGATCCTAACATTTCGATTGACCCTGTCTCCCCCACACTCTGACGCAATGCATTCCACATCTATACCATTCGATTGACCCTGACACCACCACAGTCTCAGACAGTGCATCCCAGATCCGAACCACTCGATTGATCCTGTCTCCACAACATTCTCAGACAGTGTATTCCAGACAATAACCATTTGATTAACCCTGTCTACACCACACTCTCAGGCATTTCATTCCAGACCATAACATATTGATTGACCCAGTCTACACCACTCTCTCACACAGTGCATTCCAGAACCTAACCACTCGATTGACCCTGTCTCACCCTCACTCTCAGAGAGTGCATTCAAGACCCTAACCAGTCGATTGAACCTAACTCCCCCATACTCTCAGAAAGTGCGTTCAAGTTCCTAACCACGCGATTGACCCTAACACCACCACAGTCAAAGGCAGTGAATTCCTGATCCTGACCACTCGATTGACCCTGTCTCCCCAACAATCTCAGAGAGTGTATTCGAGATCCTAACCATTCGATTGACCCTGTCTCCCCCACACTCTCAGACAGTGCATTCCAGATCCTAACCAATTGATTGACTCTGTCTACGACACACTCTCAGACAGTGCGTTCCAGATCCTAACCCCTCATTTGAACTTGTCTTCCCAACTCTCTAAGACAGTGCATTCCAGATCCTAGCCACTCGATTGTCCCTTTCTCCCCCACACTCTCAGACAGTGGATTCCAGATCCTAACCACTCGATTGACCCTGTCTCCCCCACACTCTCAGACAGTGGATTCCAGATCCTAACCACTTGATTGACCCTTTCTCCCCCACACTCTCAGACAGTGCATTCCAGATCCTAACCACATGATTGACCCTTTCTCCCCCACACTCTCAGACACTGCATGCCAGATCCTAACCACTCGAATGACCCGGTCTCGCCCAAAATCTCAGAAAGTGTGTTCAAGATCCTAACCACTCGATTGACCCTGTCTCCCCAACACTCTCAGACAGTGGATTCCAGATCCTAACCACTCGATTGACCCTTTCTCCCCCACACTCTCAGACAGTGCGTTCCAGATCCTAACCACTCGATTGCCCCTGTCTCCCCCACAGTCTGAAGCAGTGCATTCCACATCTGTACCATTCGATTGACCCTGACACCACCACAGTCTCAGACAGTGCATTCCAGATCCGAACCACTCGATTGATCCTGTCTCCCCAACATTCTCAGACAGTGTATTCCAGACAATAACCATGCCATTGACCCTGTCTACACCACACTCTCAGGCACTTCATTCCAGAACATAACAAATCGATTGACCCAGTCTACACCACTCTCTCACACAGTGCATTCCAGATCCTAACCACTCGATTGACCCTGTCTCACCCTCACTCTCAGAGAGTGCATTCAAGACCATAACCAGTCGATTGAACATAATTCTCCCAAACTCTCAGAAAGTGCGTTCAAGATCCTAACCACGCGATTGACCCTAACACCACCACAGTCAAAGACAGTGAATTCCAGATCCTGACCACTCGATTGACCCTGTCTCTCCAACAATCTCAGAGAGTGTATTCCAGATCCAATCCACTCGATTGACTCTGTCTACACCATACTCTCAGACAGTGCATTCCAGATCATAACCAATCGATTGACTCTGTCTACGCCACAAACTCAGACAGTGCATTCCAGATCCTAACCCCTCGATTCAACTTGTCTCCCCAACTCTCTAAGACAGTGCATTCCAGATGCTAATGACTCGATTGTCCCTTTCTCCCCCACACTCTCAGACAGTGTGTTCCAGATCGTAACCTCTCGATTGACCCCGTCTCCCACACAATCTCAGATAGAGCGTTCCAGATCCTAGCCACTCGATTGACCCTGTCTCCCCCACACTCTCAGAGAGTGCATTCCAGACACTAACCAGTTGATTGACCCTGACACCCCACCAAACTATCAGACAGTGCATTCCAGATACAAAGCACTCGATTGACCCTGTCTCCACGACATTCTCAGACAGTGCGTTCCATAACCAAACTACTTGATAGACCCTGACACCACCACAGTCTCAGACAGTGCTTTCCATATCCTAACCCCTCGATTGAACTTGTCTCCCCAACTCTCTCATACAGTGCTTTCCAGATCCTAACCACTCGATTGTCCCTGTCTCCCCCACACTCTCAGACAGTGCATTTGAAATCCTAACCACACAATTGACCCTGTCTCCCCCACACTCTCAGACAGTGCATCCCACACCCTAACCACTCGATTGACCCCATCTCCACAACCATCTCAGATAGCGCTTTCCAAAGCCTAACCTCTCGATTGACCCTGTCTCCCACACACTCTCAGACAGTGCATTCCAGACCCTAACCACTCGATTGACTCTGTCTCCACCACACTCTCAGACAGTTCATTCCAGATCCTAACCACTCGAATGACCCTGTCTCCCCAACACTCTCAGGCATTGCATTCCAGACCCTAAAGACTCGATTGACCCTGTCTCCCTGACACTCTCAAAGAGTGTTTTCCAGATCCTAAGCACTCGACTGACCCTGTATACGCCACAATCTCAGTCAGTGCATTCCAGATACTAAACACTCGATTGAACATGTCTACGACACATTCCCAGACTATGCGTTCCATATCCAAACCGCTCGATTGATCCAGTCTCCCCCACAATCTCAGACAGTTCATTCCAGATCCTAACCACTCGAATGACCCTGTCTCCCCTACACTCGCAGACAGTGTGTTCTAGATCTAAACCACTCAATTGACCCTGTCTCCCGCACCCTCTCAGACAGTACATTCCAGATCCTAACCACTCGATTGACCCTGTCTCCCCTACACTCTCAGACACTGCATTCCAGATCCTAACCACTCGATTGACCCTGTCTCCCCCACACTCTCAGACACTGCATACCAGACCCTAACCACTCGATTGACCCTGTCTCCCCTACACTCTCAGACACTGCATTCCAGATCCTAACCACTCGATTGAACCTGTCTCCACCACACTGTCAAACAGTGCGTTCGAGACCCTCACCACTCGATTGAACCTGTCTCTCCCACACTCTCAGGCAGTGCATTCCAGATCCTAATGACTCGATTGACCCTGTCACCCCCACACTCTCAGACAGTGCATTCCAGATCCTAACCTCTCGATTGACCCTGTCTCCCCCATACTCCCAGGCAGTGTGTTCCAGACCCTAACCACTCGATTGACCCTGTCACCCCCACACTCTCAGACAGTGCATTCCAGATCCTAACCACTCGATTGACCATGTCTCCCCCACACTCTCAGTCAGTGCATTTGAAATCCTAGCCACTCGATTGATCCGGTCTCCCCCACACTCTCAGACAGTGCATTCCAGATCCTAACCACTCGATTGACCCTGTCTCCTCCACCTTCTCAGACAGTGCATTCCAAGACCCTAACCAGTCGATTGACCCTGTTTCCACAAAACTCTCAGACAGTGCATTTGAAATCCTAACCACTCGATTGATCCTGTCTCCCCCACAGTCTCAGACAGTGCATTCATGACCCTAAACACTCGACTGACACTGTCTCCACCACACTCTCAGACAGTGCATTCCAGATCCTAACCACTCGATTGACCCTGTCTCGCCCACACTCTCACACAATGCGTTCCAGATCCTAACCACTCGATTGACCCTGTCACCCCCACACTCTCACACAGTGCGTTCCAGATCCTAAACAATCGATAGACCCTGTCTCCCACACACTCTCACACAGTGCGTTCCAGATCCTAACCACTCGATTGACCCTGTCTCCCCCACACTCTCAGTCAGTGCATTCCAGAACCTAAGCACTCAATTGAACCTGTCTCCACCACACTCTCAGACAGTGCATTCCAGACCATAAATACTCGATTGACTCTGTCTCCACCACCAACACAGACAGTGCATTCCAGATCCTAACCACTCGATTGACCCTGTTTCCCCCAAACTCTCAGACAGTGCATTTGAAATCCTAACCACTCGATTGATCCTGTCTCCGCAACACTCTCAGACAGTGCATTCATGACCCTAACCACTCGATTGACACTGTCTCCACTACACTCTCACACAGTGCATTGCAGATCCTAACCACTCGATTGACCCTGTCCCCCCCTCACTCTCAACCAGTGCGTTCCAAAAGCTAACCACACGAATGACCCTGTCTCTGCAGCACACCCTGTCAGTGCCTTCCAGATCATACCAACTCGATTGAACCTTTCTGCCCTTCACTCTCAGACAGTGCGTTCCAGATCCTAACCACTCGATTGACCCTGTCTCCCCCACACTCTCAGACAGTGCGTTCCAGATCCTAACCACTCGATTGACCCTGTCTCCCCCACACATTCAGACACTGTGTTCCAGATCCTAAACACTCGATTGTCCCTAACACCCCACACTCTCAGAAACTTCATTCCAGATCCTAAACACTCGATTGACCCTGTCTCCCCCACACTCTCAGACAGTGCATTCCAGATCCTAACCACTCGATTGACCCTGTCTCCCCCACACTCTCACACAGTGCGTTCCAGATCCTAACCACTCGATTGACCCTGTCTCCCTCACACTCTCAGACAGTGCGTTCCAGATCCTAACCACTCGATAGACCCTGTCTCCCCCACACTCTCAGACAGTGCATTCCAGATCCTAACCACTCGATTGACCTTGTCTCCCCCGCACTCTCAGACAGTGCAACCGGATCCTAACCAGTTGATTGACACTGTCTCAACCACACTATGAGACGTTGTATTCCAGACCTTAACCACTCGATTGACCCTGTCTCCCCCACACTCTCAGACACTGCGTTCCAGAGCCTAAACACTTGACTGACCCTGTCTCCCCCACAATATGAGATGCTCTATTCCAGACCCTAACCACTCGATTGACCCTCTCTCCCCCACACTCTCAGACACTGCGTTCCAGACCCTAAACACTCGATTGACTCTAACACCCCACACTCTCAGAAACTTCATTCCTGATCCTAAACACTCGATTAACCCTGTATCCTCCACACTCTCAGACAGTGCATTCCAGACCATAAATACTCGATTGACTCTGTCTCCACCACTAACACAGACAGTGCATTCCAGATCCTAACCACTCGATTGACCCTGTTTCCGCCAAACTCTCAGACAGTGCGTTTGAAATCCTAACCACTCGTTTGACCCTCTCTCCACCACACTCTCACACAGTGCATTCCAGATCCTAACCACTCGATTGACCCTGCCCCCCCCCAGACTCTCAGTCAGTGCGTTCCAAAAGCTAACCACACGAATGACCCTGTCGCTGCAGCACACCCTGTCAGTGGCTTCCAGATCATACCAACTCGATTGAACCTTTCTCCCCATCACTCTCAGACAGTGCGTTCCAGATCCTAACCACTCGATTGACCCTATCACCCTCACACTCACAGACAGTGCGTTCCAGATCCTAAGTACTCGATTGACCCTGTCTCCCCCACAATCTCAGACAGTGCATTTTAGATCTTAACCGCTCGATTGACTATGTCTCCCCCACACTCTCAGACAGTGCGTTCCAGATCCTAACCACTCGATTGACCCTATCACCCTCACACTCACAGACAGTGAGTTCCAGATCCTAACCACTCGATTGACCCTGTCTCCCCCACACTCTCAGACATTGCGTTCCAGATGCTAAATACTCGATTGACCCTGTCTCCCCCACACTCTCAGACAGTGCGTTCGAGACCCTAACCACTCGTTTGACCCTGTCTCCCCCACACACTCAGACAGTGCGTTCGAGACCCTAACCACTCGTTTGACCCTGTCTCCCCCACACACTCAGACAGTGCATTCCAGATCCTAACCACTCAATAGACCCTAACATCCCAAAAAATCACAGACAGTATATTCCAGACCCTAAGCACTCAAATTGACCCTGTCCCCCCCACACTCTCAGACTCTGCGTTCCAGATCCTAAGCACTTGACTGACCCTGTCTCCCCCACAATATGAGACGCTGTATTCCAGACCCTAACCACTCGATTGATCCTGTCTCCCCCACACTCTCAGACACTGCATTCCAGATCCAAACCACTCGATTGACCCAGTCTCCCCCACACTCTCAGACACTGCATTCCAGATCCTAACCACTCGATTGACCCTCTGTCCACCACACTCTCACACAGTGCATTCCAGATCCTAACCACTCGATTGACCCTGTCCCCCCCAGACTCTCAGTCAGTGCGTTCCAAAAGCTAACCACACGAATGACGCTGTCTCTGCAGCACACCCTGTCAGTGGCTTCCAGATCATACCAACTCGATTGAACCTTTCTCCCCATCACTCTCATTCAGTGCCTTCCAGATCCTAACCACTCGATTGACCCTGTCTCCCCCACACTCTCAGACAGTGCATTCCAGATCCTAACCACTCGATTGACCTTGTCTCCCCCGCACTCTCAGACAGTGCAACCGGATCCTAACCAGTTGATTGACACTGTCTCAACCACACTATGAGACGTTGTATTCCAGACCCTAACCACTCGATTGACCCTGTCTCCCCCACACTCTCAGACACTGCGTTCCAGAGCCTAAACACTTGACTGACCCTGTCTCCCCCACAATATGAGATGCTCTATTCCAGACCCTAACCACTCGATTGACCCTCTCTCCCCCACACTCTCAGACACTGCGTTCCAGACCCTAAACACTCGATTGACTCTAACACCCCACACTCTCAGAAACTTCATTCCTGATCCTAAACACTCGATTAACCCTGTATCCTCCACACTCTCAGACAGTGCATTCCAGACCATAAATACTCGATTGACTCTGTCTCCACCACTAACACAGACAGTGCATTCCAGATCCTAACCACTCGATTGACCCTGTTTCCGCCAAACTCTCAGACAGTGCGTTTGAAATCCTAACCACTCGTTTGACCCTCTCTCCACCACACTCTCACACAGTGCATTCCAGATCCTAACCACTCGATTGACACTGCCCCCCCCAGACTCTCAGTCAGTGCGTTCCAAAAGCTAACCACACGAATGACCCTGTCGCTGCAGCACACCCTGTCAGTGGCTTCCAGATCATACCAACTCGATTGAACCTTTCTCCCCATCACTCTCAGACAGTGCGTTCCAGATCCTAACCACTCGATTGACCCTATCACCCTCACACTCACAGACAGTGCGTTCCAGATCCTAAGTACTCGATTGACCCTGTCTCCCCCACAATCTCAGACAGTGCATTTTAGATCTTAACCGCTCGATTGACTATGTCTCCCCCACACTCTCAGACAGTGCGTTCCAGATCCTAACCACTCGATTGACCCTATCACCCTCACACTCACAGACAGTGAGTTCCAGATCCTAACCACTCGATTGACCCTGTCTCCCCCACACTCTCAGACATTGCGTTCCAGATGCTAAATACTCGATTGACCCTGTCTCCCCCACACTCTCAGACAGTGCGTTCGAGACCCTAACCACTCGTTTGACCCTGTCTCCCCCACACACTCAGACAGTGCATTCCAGATCCTAACCACTCAATAGACCCTAACATCCCAAAAAATCACAGACAGTATATTCCAGACCCTAAGCACTCAAATTGACCCTGTCCCCCCCACACTCTCAGACTCTGCGTTCCAGATCCTAAGCACTTGACTGACCCTGTCTCCCCCACAATATGAGACGCTGTATTCCAGACCCTAACCACTCGATTGACCCTGTCTCCCCCACACTCTCAGACACTGCATTCCAGATCCAAACCACTCGATTGACCCAGTCTCCCCCACACTCTCAGACACTGCATTCCAGATCCTAACCACTCGATTGACCCTCTGTCCACCACACTCTCACACAGTGCATTCCAGATCCTAACCACTCGATTGACCCTGTCCCCCCCAGACACTCAGTCAGTGCGTTCCAAAAGCTAACCACACGAATGACGCTGTCTCTGCAGCACACCCTGTCAGTGGCTTCCAGATCATACCAACTCGATTGAACCTTTCTCCCCATCACTCTCAGACAGTGCGTTCCAGATCCTAACCACTCGATTGACCTGTCTCCCCCACACTCCCAGACAGTGCGTTCGAGACCCTAACCACTCGATTGACCCTGTCTCCCCCACACACTCAGACAGTGCATTCCAGATCCTAACCACTCAATAGACCCTAACATCCCAAAAAATCACAGACAGTATATTCCAGACCCTAAGCACTCAAATTGACCCTGTCCCCCCCACAGTATCAGACTCTGCGTTCCAGATCCTAAGCACTTGACTGACCCTGTCTCCCCCACAATATGAGACGCTGTATTCCAGATCCTAACCACTCGATTGACCCTGTCTCCACCATACTCTCAGACACTGCATTCCAGATCCAAACCACTCGATTGACCCAGTCTCCCCCACACTCTCAGACAGTGTATTCCAGATCCTAACCACTCGATTGACCCTGTCTCCACCACACTCTCAGACAGTGCATTGCAGATACTAACCACTCGATTGACCCTGTCCCCCCCAGACTCTCAGACACTGGATTCCAGATCCTAACCACTCGATTGACCCAGTCTCCCCCACACTCTCAGACACTGGATTCCAGATCCTAACCACTCGATTGACCATGTCTCCACCACACTCTCAGACAGTGCGTTCCAGATCCAAACTACTTAATTGACCCTGTCTCCCCCACACTCTCAGACAGTGCATTCCAGATCCTAACCACTCGATTGACCCTGTCTCCCCCAAACTACCACACAGTGCGTTCCAGATCCTAACCACTCGATTGACCCTGTCTCCCCCACACTCTCAGACAGTGCATTCCAGATCCTAACCACTCGATTTCCCTGTGTCCTCCACACTCTCAGACAGTGCAACCAGATCCTAACCACTTGATAGACACTGTCTCACCCACACTATGAGACGTTGTATTCCAGACCCTAACCACTCGATTGAAACTCTCTGCACCTCACTCTCAGACAGAGCATTCCAGATCCTAAGCACTTGACTGACCCTATCTCCCCCACAATATGAGACGTTGTATTCCAGACCCTAACCACTCGATTGACCCTGTCTCCCCCACACTCTCAGACACTGCGTTCCAGACCCTAAACACTCGATTGACCTGTCTCCCCCACACTCTCAGACACTGCGTTCAAGTCCCTAAACACTTTACTGACCCTGTCTCCCCCACAATATGAGACGCTGTATTCCAGACCCTAAGCACTCGATTGACCCTGTCTCCCCCACACTCTCAGACACTGCGTTCCAGAAACTAAACACTCGTTTGACCCTAACACCGCACACTCTCAGAAACTTCATTCCTGATCCTAAACACTCGATTAACCCTGTATCCTCCACACTCTCAGACAGTGCATTCCAGACCATAAATACTCGATTGACTCTGTCTCCACCACCAACAAGGACAGTGCATTCCAGATCCTAACCACTCGATTGACCCTGTTTCCCTCAAATTCTCCGACAGTGCGTTTGAAATCCTAACCACTCGATTGACCCTCTCTCCCCCACAGTCTCAGACAGTGCATTCCAGATCCTAACCACTCGATTGAACCTTTCTCCCCTTCACTCTCAGACAGTGCGTACCAGTTCCTAACCACTTGATTGACGCTGTCTCCCCCACACTCTCAGTCAGAACGTTCCAGACCCTAACCACTCGATTGACCCTGTCTCCCACACACTCTCAGACAGGGCATTCCAGACTCTAAACACTCGATTGACCCTGTCTCCTCCACACTCTCAGGCAGTGCATTTGAAATCCTAACCACTCGATTGACCCTGTCCCCCCCACACTCTCAGTCAGTGCGTTCCAAAACCTAACCACACGAATGACCCTGTCTCTACAGCACACCCTGTCAGTGCCTTCCAGATCATACTAACTCGATTGAACCTTTCTCCCCTTCACTCTCAGGCAGTGCGTTCCAGATCCTAACCACTCGATTGACCCTTTCCCCCCCACATTCTCAGTCAGTGCGTTCCAAAAGCTAACCACACGAATGACCCTGTCTCTGCAGCACACCCTGTCAGTGCCTTCCAGATCATACCAACTCGATTGAACCTTTCTCCCCTGCACTCTCAGACAGTGCATTCCAGATCCTAACCACTCGATTGACCCTGTCTCCCCCACACTCTCAGACAGTGCGTTCCAGATCCTAACCACTCGATTGAACTTGTCTCCTCAACTCTCTCAGGCAGTGCGTTCCAGATCTTAACCACTCGATTGACCCTATCACCCTCACACTCACAGACAGTGCGTTCCAGATCCGAAATACTCGATTGACCCTGTCTCGCCCACACTCTCAGTCAGTGCGTTCCAGATCTTAACCGCTCTATTGACTCTGTCTCCCCCACACTCTCAGACAGTACGTTCCAGATCCTAAACACTCGATTGACCCTGTCTCCCCCACACACTCAGACATTGCGTTCCAAATGCTAAATACTCGATTGACACTGTCTCCCCCACACTCTCAGACAGTGCATTCCAGACCCTAACCACTCGATTGACCCTGTCTCCCCCACACTCTCAGACAGTGCATTCCAGATCCTAACCACTCGATGGACCCTGTCTCCCCCAGACTCTCAGACATTGCAACCGGATCCTAACCAGTTGATTGACACTGTCTCACCCACACTATGAGACGTTGTATTCCAGACCCTAACCAGTCGATTGACCCTAACACCCCACACTCTCAGAAACTTCATTCCTGATCCTAAACACTCGATTAACCCTGTATCCTCCACACTCTCAGACAGTGCATTCCAGACCATAAATACTCGATTGACTCTGTCTCCACCACCAACACAAACAGTGCATTCCAGATCCTAACCACTCGATTGACCCTGTTTCCCCCAAACTCTCAGACAGTGCATTTGAAATCCTAACCACTCGATTGATCCTGTCTCCGCAACACTCTCAGACAGTGCATTCATGACCCTAACCACTCGATTGACACTGTCTCCACTACACTCTCACACAGTGCATTGCAGATCCTAACCACTCGATTGACCCTGTCCCCCCCTCACTCTCAACCAGTGCGTTCCAAAAGCTAACCACACGAATGACGCTGTCTCTGCAGCACACACTGTCAGTGCCTTCCAGATCATACCAACTCGATTGAACCTTTCTCCCCTTCACTCTCAGACAGTGCGTTCCAGATCCTAACCACTCGATTGACCCTGTCTACCCCACACTCTCAGACATTG
Source organism: Carcharodon carcharias (assembly GCF_017639515.1). NCBI lineage: Eukaryota > Metazoa > Chordata > Chondrichthyes > Lamniformes > Lamnidae > Carcharodon > Carcharodon carcharias. The sequence goes on from NC_054490.1 coordinate 2,341,227, forward strand.
CAACCAGATCCTAACCACTCAATTGACCCTGTCTCCCAGACACTCTCAGACAGTGCATTCCAGATCCTAACCACTCGATTGACCCTGACACAACCACACTCTCAGAAAGTGCATTCCAGATCCTAACCTCTCGATTGACCCTGTCTCCCCCACACTCTCAGACAGTGCGTTTGAAATCCTAACCACTCGATTGATCCTGTCTCCCCCACACTCTCAGACAGTGCATTTGAAATCCTAACCACTCGATTGATCCTGTCTCCCCCACACTCTCAGACAGTATTTCCAGACCCTAACCACTCGATTGACCCTGTCTCCCAGACACTCACAGTCAGTGCGTTCCAGATCCTAACCACTCGATTGACCCTGTCTCCCCCACACTCTCAGACAGTGCGTTCCAGATCCTAACCACTCGATTGACACTGTCTCCACCACACTCTCAGACAGTGCGTTCCAGATGCTAAATACTCGATTGACCCTGTCTCCCCCACACTCTCAGACAGTGCGTTCCTGATCCTAACCACTCGATTGACACTGTCTCCCCCACACTCTCAGACAGTGCGTTCCAGATACTAAACACTCGATTTACCCTGTCACCCCGATACTCTCAGACAGTGCGTTCCAGATCCTAACCACTCGATTGATCCTGTCTCCCCACACTCTCAGACAGTGCATTCATGACCCTGACGACTCGATTGACCCTGTCTCCCCGACACTCTCAGACAGTGCGTTCCAGATCCTAACCATTCGATTGACGCTGTCTCCCCCACACTCTCAGTCAGTGCGTTCCAGATCCTAACCACTCGATTGACCCTGTCTCCCCCACACTCTCAGACAGTGCGTTCCAGATCCTAACCACTCGATTGACCCTGTCTCCCTCACACTCTCAGACAGTGCGTTCCAGATCCTAACCACTCGATTGACCCTGTCTCCCCCACACTCTCACACAGTGCGTTCCAGAACCTAACCACTCGATTGACCCTGTCTCCCTCACACTCTCAGACAGTGCGTTCCAGATCCTAACCACTCGATTGACCCTGTCTCCCCCACACTCTCACACAGTGCGTTCCAGATCCTAACCACTCGATTGACCCTGTCTCCCCCACACATTCAGACACTGTGTTCCAGAACCTAAACACTCGATTGTCCCTAACACCCCACACTCTCAGAAACTTCATTCCAGATCCTAAACACTCGATTGACCCTGTCTCCCCCACACTCTCAGACAGTGCATTCCAGATCCTAACCACTCGATTGACCCTGTTTCCCCCAAACTCTCAGACAGTGCATTTGAAATCCTAACCACTCGATTGATCCTGTCTCCGCAACACTCTCAGACAGTGCATTCATGACCCTAACCACTCGATTGACACTGTCTCCACTACACTCTCACACAGTGCATTGCAGATCCTAACCACTCGATTGACCCTGTCCCCCCCTCACTCTCAACCAGTGCGTTCCAAAAGCTAACCACACGAATGACGCTGTCTCTGCAGCACACACTGTCAGTGCCTTCCAGATCATACCAACTCGATTGAACCTTTCTCCCCTTCACTCTCAGACAGTGCGTTCCAGATCCTAACCACTCGATTGACCCTGTCTACCCCACACTCTCAGACAGTGCGTTCCAGACCCTAACCACTCGATTGACGCTGTCCCCCCCACACTCTCAGTCAGTGCGTTCCAAAAGCTAACCACACGAATGACCCTGTCTCTGAAGCACACCCCGTCAGTGACTTCCAGATCATACCAACTCGATTGAACCTTTCTCCCCTTCACTCTCAGACTGTGCGTTCCAGATCCTAACCACTCGATTGACCCTGTCTACCCCACACTCTCAGACATTGCAACCAGATCCTAACCACTCAATTGACCCTGTCTCCCAGACACTCTCAGACAGTGCATTCCAGATCCTAACCACTCGATTGACCCTGACACAACCACACTCTCAGAAAGTGCATTCCAGATCCTAACCTCTCGATTGACCCTGTCTCCCCCACACTCTCAGACAGTGCGTTTGAAATCCTAACCACTCGATTGATCCTGTCTCCCCCACACTCTCAGACAGTGCATTTGAAATCCTAACCACTCGATTGATCCTGTCTCCCCCACACTCTCAGACAGTGTATTCCAGATCCTAACCACTCGATTGACCCTGTCTCCACCACACTCTCACACAGTGCATTGCAGATCCTAACCACTCGATTGACCCTGTCTCCCAGACACTCACAGTCAGTGCGTTCCAGATCCTAACCACTCGATTGACCCTGTCTCCCCCACACTCTCAGACAGTGCGTTCCAGATCCTAACAACTCGATTGACACTGTCTCCCCCACACTCTCAGACAGTGCGTTCCAGATACTAAACACTCGATTTACCCTGTCACCCCCATACTCTCAGACAGTGCGTTCCAGATCCTAACCACTCGATTGATCCTGTCTCCCCACACTCTCAGACAGTGCATTCATGACCCTGACGACTCGATTGAGCCTGTCTCCCCGACACTCTCAGACAGTGCGTTCCAGATCCTAACCACTCGATTGACGCTGTCTCCCCCACACTCTCAGTCAGTGCGTTCCAGATCCTAACCACTCGATTGACCCTGTCTCCCCCACACTCTCAGACAGTGCGTTCCAGATCCTAACCACTCGATTGACCCTGTCTCCCTCACACTCTCAGACAGTGCGTTCCAGATCCTAACCACTCGATTGACCCTGTCTCCCCCACACTCTCACACAGTGCGTTCCAGAACCTAACCACTCGATTGACCCTGTCTCCCTCACACTCTCAGACAGTGCGTTCCAGATCCTAACCACTCGATTGACCCTGTCTCCCCCACACTCTCACACAGTGCGTTCCAGATCCTAACCACTCGATTGACCCTGTCTCCCCCACACTCTCAGACAGTGCATTCCAGATCCTAACCACTCGATTGACCTTGTCTCCCCCGCACTCTCAGACAGTGCAACCGGATCCTAACCAGTTGATTGACACTGTCTCAACCACACTATGAGACATTGTATTCCAGACCCTAACCACTCGATTGACCCTGTCTCCCCCACACTCTCAGACACTGCGTTCCAGAGCCTAAACACTTTACTGACCCTGTCTCCCCCACAATATGAGACGCTCTATTCCAGACCCTAAGCACTCGATTGACCCTCTCTCCGCCACACTCTCAGACACTGCGTTCCAGACCCTAAACACTCGATTGACTCTAACACCCCACACTCTCAGAAACTTCATTCCTGATCCTAAACACTCGATTAACCCTGTATCCTCCACACTCTCAGACAGTGCATTCCAGACCATAAATACTCGATTGACTCTGTCTCCACCACTAACACAGACAGTGCATTCCAGATCCTAACCACTCGATTGACCCTGTTTCCGCCAAACTCTCAGACAGTGCGTTTGAAATCCTAACCACTCGTTTGACCCTCTCTCCACCACACTCTCACACAGTGCATTCCAGATCCTAACCACTCGATTGACCCTGCGCCCCCCAGACTCTCAGTCAGTGCGTTCCAAAAGCTAACCACACGAATGACCCTGTCTCTGCAGCACACCCTGTCAGTGGCTTCCAGATCATACCAACTCGATTGAACCTTTCTCCCCATCACTCTCAGACAGTGCGTTCCAGATCCTAACCACTCGATTGACCCTATCACCCTCACACTCACAGACAGTGCGTTCCAGATCCTAAGTACTCGATTGACCCTGTCTCCCCCACAATCTCAGACAGTGCAATTTAGATCTTAACCGCTCGATTGACTATGTCTCCCCCACACTCTCAGACAGTGCGTTCCAGATCCTAACCACTCGATTGACCCTATCACCCTCACACTCACAGAGAGTGAGTTCCAGATCCTAAACACTCGATTGACCCGGTCTCCCCCACACTCTCAGACATTGCGTTCCAGATGCTAAATACTCGATTGACCCTGTCTCCCCCACACTCTCAGACAGTGCGTTCGAGACCCTAACCACTCGTTTGACCCTGTCTCCCCCACACTCTCAGACTCTGCGTTCCAGATCCTAAGCGCTTGACTGACCCTGTCTCCCCCACAATATGAGACGCTGTATTCCAGACCCTAACCACTCGATTGACCCTGTCTCCCCCACACTCTCAGACAGTGCATTCCAGATCCAAACCACTCGATTGACCCAGTCTCCCCCACACTCTCAGACACTGCATTCCAGATCCAAACCACTCGATTGACCCTCTCTCCACCACACTCTCACACAGTGCATTCCAGATCCTAACCACTCGATTGACCCTGTCCTCCCCAGACACTCAGTCAGTGCGTTCCAAAAGCTAACCACAAGAATGAGCCTGTCTCTACAGCACACCCTGTCAGTGGCTTCCAGATCATACCAACTCGATTGAACCTTTCTCCCCATCACTCTCAGACAGTGCGTTCCAGATCCTGACCACTCGATTGACCCTATCACCCTCACACTCACAGACAGTGCGTTCCAGATCCTAACTACTCGATTGACCCTGTCTCCCCCACAATCTCAGACAGTGCATTTTAGATCTTAACCGCTCGATTGACTATGTCTCCCCCACACTCTCAGACAGTGCGTTCCAGATCCTAAACACTCGATTGACCCTGTCTCCCCCACACTCTCAGACATTGCGTTCCAGATGCTAAATACTCGATTGACCCTGTCTCCCCCACACTCCCAGACAGTGCGTTCGAGACCCTAACCACTCGTTTGACCCTGTCTCCCCCACACACTCAGACAGTGCGTTCCAGATCCTAACCACTCAATAGACCCTAACATCCCAAAAAATCACAGACAGTATATTCCAGACCCTAAGCACTCAAATTGACCCTGTCCCCCCCACACTCTCAGACTCTGCGTTCCAGATCCTAAGCACTTGACTGACCCTGTCTCCCCCACAATATGAGACGCTGTATTCCAGATCCTAACCACTCGATTGACCCTGTCTCCACCACACTCTCAGACAGTGTATTCCAGATCCTAACCACTCGATTGACCCTGTCTCCACCACACTCTCACACAGTGCATTGCAGATACTAACCACTCGATTGACCCTGTCCCCCCCAGACTCTCAGACACTGGATTCCAGATCCTAACCACTCGATTGACCCTCTCTCCACCACACTCTCACACAGTGCATTCCAGATCCTAACCACTCGATTGACCCTGACACAACCACACTCTCAGAAAGTGCATTCCAGATCCTAACCTCTCGATTGACCCTGTCTCCCCCACACTCTCAGACAGTGCATTTGAAATCCTAACCACTCGATTGATCCTGTCTCCCCCACACTCTCAGACAGTGCATTCCAGACCCTAACCACTCGATTGACCCTGTCTCCCAGACACTCACAGTCAGTGCGTTCCAGATCCTAACCACTCGATTGACCCTGTCTCCCCCACACTCTCAGACAGTGCGTTCCATATCCTAACCACTCGATTGACACTGTCTCCCCCACACTCTCAGACAGTGCGTTCCAGATACTAAACACTCGATTTACCCTGTCACCCCCATACTCTCAGACAGTGCGTTCCAGATCCTAACCACTCGATTGACCCTGTCTCCCCACACTCTCAGACAGTGCATTCATGACCCTGACGACTCGATTGACCCTGTCTCCCCGACACTCTCAGACAGTGCGTTCCAGATCCTAACCACTCGATTGACGCTGTCTCCCCCACACTCTCAGTCAGTGCGTTCCAGATCCTAACCACTCGATTGACCCTGTCTCCCCCACACTCTCAGACAGTGCGTTCCAGATCCTAACCACTCGATTGACCCTGTCTCCCTCACACTCTCAGACAGTGCGTTCCAGATCCTAACCACTCGATTGACCCTGTCTCCCCCACACTCTCACACAGTGCGTTCCAGAACCTAACCACTCGATTGACCCTGTCTCCCTCACACTCTCAGACAGTGCGTTCCAGATCCTAACCACTCGATTGACCCTGTCTCCCCCACACTCTCACACAGTGCGTTCCAGATCCTAACCACTCGATTGACCCTGTCTCCCCCACACTCTCAGACAGTGCATTCCAGATCCTAACCACTCGATTGACCTTGTCTCCCCCGCACTCTCAGACAGTGCAACCGGATCCTAACCAGTTGATTGACACTGTCTCAACCACACTATGAGACATTGTATTCCAGACCCTAAGCACTCGATTGACCCTGTCTCCCCCACACTCTCAGACACTGCGTTCCAGACCCTAAACACTCGATTGACTCTAACACCCCACACTCTCAGAAACTTCATTCCTGATCCTAAACACTCGATTAACCCTGTATCCTCCACACTCTCAGACAGTGCATTCCAGACCATAAATACTCGATTGACTCTGTCTCCACCACTAACACAGACAGTGCATTCCAGATCCTAACCACTCGATTGACCCTGTTTCCGCCAAACTCTCAGACAGTGCATTCCAGATCCTAACCACTCGATTGAACCTGCGCCCCCCAGACTCGCAGTCAGTGCGTTCCAAAAGCTAACCACACGAATGACCCTGTCTCTGCAGCACACCCTGTCAGTGGCTTCCAGATCATACCAACTCGATTGAACCTTTCTCCCCATCACTCTCAGACAGTGCGTTCCAGATCCTAACCACTCGATTGACCCTATCACCCTCACACTCACAGACAGTACGTTCCAGATCCTAAGTACTCGATTGACCCTGTCTCCCCCACAATCTCAGACAGTGCATTTTAGATCTTAACCGCTCGATTGACTATGTCTCCTCCACACTCTCAGACAGTGCGTTCCAGATCCTAACCACTCGATTGACCCTATCACCCTCACACTCACAGACAGTGAGTTCCAGATCCTAAACACTCGATTGACCCTGTCTCCCCCACACTCTCAGACATTGCGTTCCAGATGCTAAATACTCGATTGACCCTGTCTCCCCCACACTCTCAGACAGTGCGTTCGAGACCCTAACCACTCGTTTGACCCTGTCTCCCCCACACACTCAGACAGTGCATTCCAGATCCTAACCACTCAATAGACCCTAACATCCCAAAAAATCACAGTCAGTATATTCCAGTCCCTAAGCACTCAAATTGACCCTGTCCCCCCGACACTCTCAGACTCTGCGTTCCAGATCCTAAGCGCTTGACTGACCCTGTCTCCCCCACAATATGAGACGCTGTATTCCAGACCCTAACCACTCGATTGACCCTGTCTCCCCCACACTCTCAGACAGTGCATTCCAGATCCAAACCACTCGATTGACCCAGTCTCCCCCACACTCTCAGACACTGCATTCCAGATCCAAACCACTCGATTGACCCTCTCTCCACCACACTCTCACACAGTGCATTCCAGATCCTAACCACTCGATTGACCCTGTCCCCCCCAGACACTCAGTCAGTGCGTTCCAAAAGCTAACCACAAGAATGACGCTGTCTCTGCAGCACACCCTGTCAGTGGCTTCCAGATCATACCAACTCGATTGAACCTTTCTCCCCATCAAACTCAGACAGTGCGTTCCAGATCCTAACCACTCGATTGACCCTATCACCCTCACACTCACAGACAGTGCGTTCCAGATCCTAACTACTCGATTGACCCTGTCTCCCCCACAATCTCAGACAGTGCATTTTAGATCTTAACAGCTCGATTGACTATGTCTCCCCCACACTCTCAGACAGTGCGTTCCAGATCCTAAACACTCGATTGACCCTGTCTCCCCCACACTCTCAGACATTGCGTTCCAGATGCTAAATACTCGATTGACCCTGTCTCCCCCACACTCCCAGACAGTGCGTTCGAGACCCTAACCACTCGTTTGACCCTGTCTCCCCCACACACTCAGACAGTGCGTTCCAGATCCTAACCACTCAATAGACCCTAACATCCCAAAAAATCACAGACAGTATATTCCAGACCCTAAGCACTCAAATTGACCCTGTCCCCCCCACACTCTCATACTCTGCGTTCCAGATCCTAAGCACTTGACTGACCCTGTCTCCCCCACAATATGAGACGCTGTATTCCAGACCCTAACCACTCGATTGACCCTGTCTCCCCCACACTCTCAGACAGTGTATTCCAGATCCTAACCACTCGATTGACCCTGTCTCCACCACACTCTCAGACAGTGCATTGCAGATACTAACCACTCGATTGACCCTGTCCCCCCCAGACTCTCAGACACTGGATTCCAGATCCTAACCACTCGATTGACCCTCTCTCCACCACACTCTCACACAGTGCATTCCAGATCCTAACCACTCGATTGACCCTGTCTCCCCCACACTCTCAGACAGTGCAACCAGATCCTAACCACTTGATAGACACTGTCTCACACACACTATGAGACGTTGTATTCCAGACCCTAACCACTCGATTGAAACTCTCTGCACCTCACTCTCAGACAGAGCATTCCAGATCCTAAGCACTTGACTGACCCTATCTCCCCCACAATATGAGACGTTGTATTCCAGACCCTAACCACTCGATTGACCCTGTCTCCCCCACACTCTCAGACACTGCGTTCCAGACCCTAAACACTCGATTGACCTGTCTCCCCCACACTCTCAGACACTGCGTTCAAGTCCCTAAACACTTTACTGACCCTGTCTCCCCCACAATATGAGACGCTGTATTCCAGACCCTAAGCACTCGATTGACCCTGTCTCCCCCACACTCTCAGACACTGCGTTCCAGAAACTAAACACTCGTTTGACCCTAACACCGCACAAACTCAGAAACTTCATTCCTGATCCTAAACACTCGATTAACCCTGTATCCTCCACACTCTCAGACAGTGCATTCCAGACCATAAATACTCGATTGACTCTGTCTCCACCACCAACAAAGACAGTGCATTCCAGATCCTAACCACTCGATTGACCCTGTTTCCCCCAAATTCTCCGACAGTGCGTTTGAAATCCTAACCACTCGATTGACCCTGTCTCCCCCACAGTCTCAGACAGTGCATTCCAGATCCTAACCACTCGATTGAACCTTTCTCCCCTTCACTCTCAGACAGTGCGTTCCAGTTCCTAACCACTCGATTGACGCTGTCTCCCCCACACTCTCAGTCAGAACGTTCCAGACACTAACCACTCGATTGACCCTGTCTCCCACACACTCTCAGACAGGGCATTCCAGACTCTAACCACTCGATTGACCCTGTCTCCCCCACACTCTCAGACAGTGCATTCCAGATGCTAAATACTCGATTGACCCTGTCTCCTCCACACTCTCAGGCAGTGCATTTGAAATCCTAACCACTCGATTGACCCTGTCCCCCCCACACTCTCAGTCAGTGCGTTCCAAAATCTAACCACACGAATGACCCTGTCTCTGCAGCACACCCTGTCAGTGCCTTCCAGATCATACCAACTCGACTGAACCTTTCTCCCCTTCACTCTCAGACAGTGCATTCCAGATCCTAACCACTCGATTGACCCTGTCTCCACCACACTCTCAGACAGTGCGTTCCAGATCCAAACTACTTGATTGACCCTGTCTCCCCCACACTCTCAGACAACGCGTTCCAGATCCTAACCACTCGATTGAACTTGTCTCCCCAACACTCTCAGACAGTGCATTCCAGATCCTAACCACTCGATTGACCCTATGACCCTCACACTCACAGACATTGCGTTCCAGATCCTAACCACTCGATTGACCCTGTCTCCCCCACACTCTCAGACAGTGCGTTCCAGATCCAAACTACTTGATTGACCCTGTCTCCCCCACACTCTCAGACAACGCGTTCCAGATCCTAACCACTCGATTGAAGTTGTCTCCCCAACTCTCTCAGAAAGTGCATTCCAGATCCTAACCACTCGATTGACCCTGTCTCCCCCACAGTCTCAGACAGTGCATTCCAGAACCTAACCACTCGATTGACCCTGTCTCCCACACCTTCTCAGACAGTGCGTTCCAGACCCTAACCACTCGATTGACCCTGTCTCCCCCACACTCTCAGACAGTGCATTCCAAATCCTAACCACTCGATTGACCCTGTCTCCCCCACACTCTCAGACAGTGTATTCCAGATCCTAACCACTCGATTGACCCTGTCTCTCCCACACTCTCAGACACTGCGTTCCAGATCCTAAACACTCGATTGACCCTAACACCCCACACTCTCAGACACTGCGTTCCAGTCCCTAAACACTTGACTGACCCTGTCTCCCCCACAATATGAGACGCTGTATTCCAGACACTAACCACTCGATTGACCCTGTCTCCCACACACTCTTAGTCAGTGCATTCCAGATCCTAACCACTCGATTGTCCCTGTCTCCCCCACACACTCAGGCAGTGCATTCCAGATGCTAAATACTCGATTGTCCCTGTCTCCCCCACACTCTCAGACAGTGCGTTCCAGACCCTAAACACTCGATTGACCCTGTCTCCCCCACACTCTCAGACAGTGCGTTCCAAAAGCTAACCACACGAATGACCCGGACTCTGCAGCACACCCTGTCAGTGCCTTCCAGATCATACCAACTCGATTGAACCTTTCTCCCCTTCACTCTCAGACAGTGCATTCCAGATCCTAACCACTCGATTGACCCTGTCTCCCCCACGCTCTCAGCCAGTGCGTTCCAGATCCTAACCACTCGATTGAACTTGTCTCGCCAACTCTCTCAGACAGTGCGTTCCAGATCCTAACCACTCGATTGACCCTATCACCCTCACACTCACAGACAGTGCGTTCCAGATCCTAACTACTCGATTGACCCTGTCTCCCCCACACTCTCAGACAGTGCGTTCCAGATCTTAACCGCTCGATTGACTCTGTCTCCCCCACACTCTCAGACAGTGCGTTCCAGATCCTAACCAGTCGATTGACCCTGTCTCCCCCACACTCTCAGACACTGCGTTCCAGATCCAAAACACTCGATTGACCCTAACACCCCACACTCTCAGAAACTTCATTCCTGATCCTAAACACTCAATTAACCCTGTATCCTCCACACTCTCAGACTGTGCATTCCAGACCATAAATACTCGATTGACTCTGTCTCCACCACCAACACAGACAGTGCATTCCAGATCCTAACCACTCGATTGACCCTGTTTCCCCCAAACTCTCAGACAGTGCATTTGAAATCCTAACCACTCGGTTGATCCTGTCTCCCACACACTCTCAGACAGTGCATTCCAGATCCTAAACACTCGATTGACCGAGGTTTTCCACCCACGGTCGTTGACAGGGCCCTCAACCGTGTCCGGCCCATCTCCCGCGCATCCGCCCTCACTCCTTCTCCTCCCTCCCAGAAACATGATAGGGTCCCCCTTGTCCTCACTTATCACCCCACCAGCCTCCGCATTCAAAGGATCATCCTCCGCCATTTCCGCCAACTCCAGCATGATGCCACTACCAAACACATCTTCCCTTCACCCCCCTTATCGGCATTCCGTAGGGATCGCTCCCTCCGGGACACCCTGGTCCACTCCTCCATCACCCCCTACTCCTCAACCCCCTCCTATGGCACAACCCCTTGCCCACGCAAAAGATGCAACACCTGCCCCTTCACTTCCTCTCTCCTCACCGTCCAAGGACCCAAACACTCCTTTCAAGTGAAGCAGCATTTCACTTGCATTTCCCCCAACTTAGTCTACTGCATTCGTTGCTCCCAATGTGGTCTCCTCTACATTGGAGAGACCAAACGTAAACTGGGCGACCGCTTTGCAGAACACCTGCGGTCTGTCCGCAAGAATGACCCAAACCTCCCTGTCGCTTGCCATTTTAACACTCCACCCTGCTCTCTTGCCCACATGTCTGTCCTTGGCTTGCTGCATTGTTCCAGTGAAGCCCAACGCAAACTGGAGGAACAACACCTCATCTTCCGACTAGGGACTTTACAGCCTTCCGGACTGAATATTGAATTCAACAACTTTAGGTCGTGAGTCCCCTCCCCCATCCCCACCCCCTTTCTGTTTCCCCCTTCTCTTTTTTTTTTCCCCAATAAATTATAAAGATTTTCCTTTTCCCACCTATTTCCATTATATAAAATAAAAAAAAAAAACCCACTAGAGCTATACCTTGAGTGCCCTACCATCCATTCTTAATTAGCACATTCGTTTAGATAATATCACCAACTTTATCTTTAACACCTATGTGTTCTATTGTACTATTGTTGTTGACATCTTTTGATATTCTGCTTCTATCACTGCTTGTTTGTCGCTACAACCACACCAACCCCCTCCACCTCTCTGTCTCTCTATCTCTCCGCCCCCCACACACACACCTTAAACCAGCTTATATTTCAGCTCTTTCCTGGACTCGAACTCAAGTTCTGTCGAAGGGTCATGAGGACTCGAAACGTCAACTCTTTTCTTCTCCGCCGATGCTGCCAGACCTGCTGAGTTTTTCCAGGTAATTCTGTTTTTGTTTTGGATTTCCAGCATCCGCAGTTTTTTTGTTTTTATCTCTGTGTTTAATTGACTGCCACTGCTCTTCAAGAAATGCCTACCTCCTTGAAGAAGTTCTGTTCCTCTCTGCGACAAGATTTCCGGATTTCTCTGTTGCCTTGTTCACCTTCATTGCTTTCCATTTCCCTCCTAGTGTTTGACAAGGTGTTTACTAAAACCCGCTTTCACAGCCATATCTCCTTTCTCAGTGACTGTCTCCGTCTCCGACTTACCCCACATGGATTTCAACTGAAATTCCACCCCTCATGTTTCGAACCCACCCAGGATTACAGGTATCTCCGGGACATAAAACGTTTCTCGGACTGCTGTTCCCGTCACATTCTGAAATCCACACTCAGTGCCATGCGCCGCCATATGAACACACTCGACCTCTCCCTCCAGCAGCACCGCCGTACCCTTTTTCAAAGCTGCACGTGCCCCCAGTTTCATTTTATTCTTCGGCTCATCCGACGCCTCAACAAGAAACTTTTTCTCTTTCTCTCAAGTGCTAAGGAACGCAAACTCCAACAACTCATCGACACCAACACCCATCTAGGACCCTCCACCCCTGCCTGTCCCTCCGTCCCCACCCTTTCTTCCAATCCCAACCCCAGCCGTGTATTCACTATACCCCCTGACCTTCCCCTCTCCGATGCTGAACGTTCAGTGCTCAGCAAAGGACTTAGTTTCATACCCTTACGCCCTCACCTCAATGAATTTCGGGCTCGGCATGATACTGAACTCTTCTTCCGCCGTCTTCGTCTCCGGGCTCACTTCTTTGGGCAGGAGTCCTCTCCCCGTTCAACGGATCCTTTTACCCATCTCCAATATTCTCCCTCCACCTGGACCCCTCCCTCTGGATTCTTACCTTCTCTCGATCTTTTCATTGAGAACTGTCGGCGCGACATTAGTCGTCTCAATTTCTCTGCTCCTCTCACCCATTCTAACCTGTCTCTCTCTGAACTTACTGCACTCCATTCTCTCAGGTCCAACCCTGACATTGTCATCAAACCCGCTGACAAGGGTGGTGCTGTTGTTGTCTGGCGCACTGACCTCTACCACGCGGAGGCTGAGCGTCAACTCGCAGACACTTCCTCCTACCTCTCCCTGGACCATGACCCCACCACTGAACATCAAGCCATTGTTTCCAGGACTGTCACTGACCTCATCTCCTCTGGGGATCTCCCTCCCACAGCTTCCAACCTGATAGTTGCCCAACCTCGGACGGCCCGCTTCTATCTCCTACCCAAAATCCACAAACAGAACTGCCCCGGTAGACCGATCGTCTCAGCTTGCTCCTGCCCCACAGAACTCATTTCTCGTTATCTTGACTCCCTTCTCTCTCCCCTTGTCCAGTCCCTTCCCACCTACATCCGTGATTCCTCTGACACCTTACGTCACATCAACAATTTCCAGTTCCCTGGCCCCTACCGCTTCCTCTTCACCATGGACGTCCAATCCCTCTACACCTCCATCCCCCACCAGGATGGTCTGAGCGCCCTTAGCTTCTTCCTCGAACAGAGGCCCGAACAATCCCCATCCACCACTACTCTCCTCCGTCTGGCTGAACTTGTTCTCACGCTGAACAATTTCTCCTTCAACTCCTCTCACTTCCTCCAAATAAAAGGTGTGGCTATGGGTACCCGCATGGGCCCCAGCTATGCCTGTCTCTTTATGGGGTATGTGAACATTCCTTGTTGCAGTCCTACTCCGGCCCCCTTCCACAACTCTTTCTCCGGTACATCGATGATTATTTCGGTGCTGCTTCATGCTCTCGTCAGGACTTGGAAAAATTTATTAATTTTGCTTCCAATCTCCACCCCTCCATCATTTTCACGTGGTCCATCTCTGACACTTCCCTTCCCTTCCTTGACCTCTCTGTCTCAATCTCTGGTGATAGACTGTCCACCAATATCCATTACAAACCCACCGACACCCACAGCTATCTCGACTACAGCTCCTCACACCCCACTTCCTGTAAGGACTCCATCCCATTCTCTCAGTTCCTTCGCCTCCGTCGCATCTGTTCCGATGATGCTACATTCAAAAACAGTTCCTCTGACATGTCCTCCTTCTTCCTTAACCGAGGTTTTCCACCCACGGTCGTTGACAGGGCCCTCAACCGTGTCCGGCCCATCTCCCGCGCATCCGCCCTCACTCCTTCTCCTCCCTCCCAGAAACATGATAGGGTCCCCCTTGTCCTCACTTATCACCCCACCAGCCTCCGCATTCAAAGGATCATCCTCCGCCATTTCCGCCAACTCCAGCATGATGCCACTACCAAACACATCTTCCCTTCACCCCCCTTATCGGCATTCCGTAGGGATCGCTCCCTCCGGGACACCCTGGTCCACTCCTCCATCACCCCCTACTCCTCAACCCCCTCCTATGGCACAACCCCTTGCCCACGCAAAAGATGCAACACCTGCCCCTTCACTTCCTCTCTCCTCACCGTCCAAGGACCCAAACACTCCTTTCAAGTGAAGCAGCATTTCACTTGCATTTCCCCCAACTTAGTCTACTGCATTCGTTGCTCCCAATGTGGTCTCCTCTACATTGGAGAGACCAAACGTAAACTGGGCGACCGCTTTGCAGAACACCTGTGGTCTGTCCGCAAGAATGACCCAAACCTCCCTGTCGCTTGCCATTTTAACACTCCACCCTGCTCTCTTGCCCACATGTCTGTCCTTGGCTTGCTGCATTGTTCCAGTGAAGCCCAACGCAAACTGGAGGAACAACACCTCATCTTCCGACTAGGGACTTTACAGCCTTCCGGACTGAATATTGAATTCAACAACTTTAGGTCGTGAGTCCCCTCCCCCATCCCCACCCCCTTTCTGTTTCCCCCTTCTCTTTTTTTTTTCCCCAATAAATTATAAAGATTTTCCTTTTCCCACCTATTTCCATTATATAAAATAAAAAAAAAACCCACTAGAGCTATACCTTGAGTGCCCTACCATCCATTCTTAATTAGCACATTCGTTTAGATAATATCACCAACTTTATCTTTAACACCTATGTGTTCTATTGTACTATTGTTGTTGACATCTTTTGATATTCTGCTTCTATCACTGCTTGTTTGTCGCTACAACCACACCAACCCCCTCCACCTCTCTGTCTCTCTATCTCTCCGCCCCCCACACACACACCTTAAACCAGCTTATATTTCAGCTCTTTCCTGGACTCGAACTCAAGTTCTGTCGAAGGGTCATGAGGACTCGAAACGTCAACTCTTTTCTTCTCCGCCGATGCTGCCAGACCTGCTGAGTTTTTCCAGGTAATTCTGTTTTTGTACTCGATTGACCCTGTCTTCCCCACACTCTCAGAGAGTGCATTCATGACCCTAAACACTCGATTGACACTGTCTCCAACACTCTCTCACACAGTGCATTGTAGATCCTACCCACTCCATTGAAACTATCTCCCCCACCCTCTCAGACATTGCATCTAGATCCTAACCTCTCGATTGATCCTGTCTCCCCCACACTCTCAGACAGTGCATTCCAGATGCTAAATACTCGATTGACCCTGTCTCCCCCACACTCTCAGACAGTGCGTTCCAGATCCTAACCACTCGATTGACACTGTCTCCCCCACACTCTCAGAAAGTGCGTTCCAGACCCTAACCACTCGATTAACCCTGTCTCCCCCACACTCTCAGAAAGTGCGTTCCAGACCCTAACAACTCGATTGACCCTGTCTCCGCCACACTCTGTGTGTTCCAGATCCTAACCACTCGATTGACCCTGTCTCCCCGACGCTCTCAGACATTGTGTTCTAGATCCTAACCACTCAATTGACCCTGTCTCCCACAGACTCTCAGAAAGTGCGTTCCAGATCCTAACCACTCGATTGACCCTGTCTCCCCCACACTCTCAGACATTGCGTTCCAGATCCTAAACACTCGATTGACACTGTCTCCCCAACACTCTCAGACAGTGCATTCCAGATCCTAACCAGTTGATTGACACTGTCTCCCCCACACTCTCAGGCACTGCGTTCCAGATCCTAAACACTCGATTGACCCTAACACCCCACACTCTCAGAAACTCCATTCCAGATCCTAAACACTCGATTAACCCTGTATCCTCCACACTCTCAGACAGTGCATTCCAGACCATAAACACTCGATTGACTCTGTCGCCACCACCAACACAGACAGTGCATTCCAGATCCTAACCACTCGATTGACCCTGTTTCCCCCAAACTCTCAGACAGTGCATTTGAAATCCTAAACACTCGATTGATCCTGTCTCCCCCACAGTCTCAGAGAGTGCATTCCAGATCGAAACCACTCGATTGACCCTGTCTCCCCCACACTCTCAGACAGTGTATTCCAGAACCTAAGCACTCGATTGACCCTGTCTCCCCCACACTCTCAGACAGTGCGTTCCAGACCCTAACCACTCGATTGACACTGTCTCCACCACACTCTCACACAGTGCATTGCAGGTACTAAACACTCGATTGACCCTGTCTCCCCCACACTCTCAGACACTGCGTTCCAGATCCTAAACACTCGATTGACTCTAACACCCCACACTCTCAGAAACTTCATTCCAGATCCTAAACACTCGATTAACCCGGTATCCTCCACACTCTCAGTCAGTGCGTTCCAGATCCTAACCACTCGATTGACCCTGTCTACCCCACACACTCAGACAGTGCGTTCCAGATCCTAAACACTCGATTGACCTTGTCTCCACCACACTCTCAGACAGTGCGTTCTAGATCCTAACCACTAGATTGACCCTGTCTCCCCCACACTCTCAGACAGTGCGTTCCAGATCCTAACCACTCGATTGACCCTGTCTACCCCACACTCTCAGACAGTGCGTTCCAGATCCTAACCACTCGATTGACCCTGTCTCCCCAACCTTCTCAGACAGTGCATTCAAGACCCTAACCACTCGATTGACCCTGTCTCCCCCACAATCTCAGACATTGCAACCAGATCCTAACCACTTGATTGACACAGTCTCACCAACACTATGAGACGTTGTATTCCAGACCCTAACCACTCGATTGACCCTGTCTCCCGCACAATCTCAGACAGTGCGTTCCAAATCCTAACCATTCGATTGACCCTGACTCCCCCACAATCTCAGACAGTGCGTTCCAGATCCTAACCAGTCGATTGACCCTGTCTCCCCCACACTCTCAGACACTGCGTTCCAGATCCAAAACACTCGATTGACCCTAACACCCCACACTCTCAGAAACTTCATTCCTGATCCTAAACACTCGATTAACCCTGTATCCTCCACACTCTCAGACTGGGCTTTCCAGACCATAAATACTCGATTGACTCTGTCTCCACCACCAACACAGACAGTGCATTCCAGAACCTAACCACTCGATTGACCCTGTTTCCCCCAAACTCTCAGACAGTGCACTTGAAATCCTAACCACTCAATTGATCCTGTCTCCCCCACACTCTCAGACAGTGCATTCCAAATCCTAAACACTCGATTGACCCTGTCTCCCCCACACTCTCAGTCAGTGTGTTCCAGATCCTAACCTCGCGATTGACCCTGTCTGCCCCACACTCTCAGACAGTGCGTTCCAGACCCTAACCACTCGATTAACCCTGTCTCCCCCACACTCTCAGACAGTGCGTTCCAGACCCTAACCACTCGATTGACCCTGTCTCCGCCACACTCTGTGTGTTCCAGATCCTAACCACTCGATTGACCCTGTCTCCCACACACTCTCAGACAGTGCGTTCAGATCCTAACCACTCGATTGACCCTGTCTCCCCCACACTCTCAGACACAGCGTTCCAGATCCTAAACACTCGATTGACCCTAACACCCCACACTCTCAGAAACTTCATTCCAGATCCTAAACACTCGATTAACCCTGTATCCTCCACACTCTCAGACAGTGCATTCCAAATCCTAACCACTCGATTGACCCTGTTTCCCCCAAACTCTCAGAGAGTGCATTTGAAATCCTAAACACTCGATTGATCCTGTCTCCCCCACACTCTCAGACAGTGCATTCCAGATCGAAACCACTCGATTGACCCTGTCTCCCACTCACTCTCAGACAGTGCGTTCCATACCCTAACCACTCGATTGACACTGTCTCCACCACACTCTCAGACAGTGCATTGCAGATACTAAACACTCGATTGACCCTGTCACCCCGACACTCTCACACAGTGCATTCCAGACCCTAACCACTCGATTTTCCCTGTCCCCCCCACACTCTCAGTCAGTGCGTTCCAAAAGCTAACCACACGAATGACCCTGTCTCTGCAGCACACCTGTCAGTGCCTTCCAGATCATACCAACTCGATTGAACCTTTCTCCCCTTCACTCTCAGACAGTGCATTCCAGATGCTAAATACTCGATTGACCCTGTCTCCCCCTCACTCTCACAAAGTGCGTTCCAGACCCTAACCACTCGATTGACCCTGTCTCCCCCACAATCTCAGAAAGTGCATTCCAGATGCTAAATACTCGATTGACCCTGTCTCCCCCACACTCTCAGTCAGTGCATTCCAGATCCTAACCACTCGATTGACTCTGTCTCCCCCACACTCTCAGACATTGCAACCAGATCCTAACCACTCGATTGACCCTGTCAACCCAAACACTCTCATTCAGTGCATTCCAGATCCTAACCACTCGATTGACACAGTCTCCCCCACACTCTCACAAAGTGCGTTCCAGATCCTAAAAGGTCGATTGACCCTGACACCACCACAGTCTCAGACAGTGCATTCCATACCCTAACCACTCGATAGATCCTGTCTGCCCCACACTCTCAGACAGTGCGTTCCAGATCCTAACCACTCGATTGACCCTGACTCCCCCACACTCTCAGACAGTGCATTCCAGATGCTAAATACTCGATTGACCCTGTCTCCCCCACACTCTCAGTCAGTGCATTCCAGATCCTAACCACTCGATTGACCCTGTCTCCCCCACACTCTCAGACACTGCGTTCCAGATCCTAACCACTCGATTGACCCTGTCTCCCCCTCACTCTCAGACAGTGCGTTCCAGATCCTAACCACTCGATTGACCCTGTCTCCCCCACACTCTCAGACAGTGTATTGCAGATCCTAACCACTCGATTGACACTGTCACCCCACACTCTCACAGAGTGAATTCCAGACCCTAACCACTCGATTGACCCTGTCTACCCCACACTCTCAGACAGTGCGTTCCAGACCCTAACCACTCGATTGACGCTGTCCCCCCCACACTCTCAGTCAGTGCGTTCCAAAAGCTAACCACACGAATGACCCTGTCTCTGAAGCACACCCCGTCAGTGACTTCCAGATCATACCAACTCGATTGAACCTTTCTCCCCTTCACTCTCAGACTGTGCGTTCCAGATCCTAACCACTCGATTGACCCTGTCTACCCCACACTCTCAGACAGTGCATTCCAGACCCTAACCACTCAATTGACCCTGTCTCCCAGACACTCTCAGACAGTGCATTCCAGATCCTAACCACTCGATTGACCCTGACACAACCACACTCTCAGAAAGTGCATTCCAGATCCTAACCTCTCGATTGATCATGACTCCCCCACACTCTCAGACAGTGCATTTGAAATCCTAACCACTCGATTGATCATGACTCCCCCACACTCTCAGAGAGTGCATTTGAAATCCTAACCATTCGATTGATCCTGTCTCCCCCACACTCTCAGACAGTGCAGTCCAGACCCTAACCACTCGATTGACCCTGTCTCCCAGACACTCCCAGTCAGTGCGTTCCAGATCCTAACCACTCGATTGACCCTGTCTCCCCCACACTCTCAGACAGTGCATTCCAGATCCTAACCACTCGATTGACACTGTCTCCCCCACACTCTCAGACAGTGTGTTCCAGATGCTAAATACTCGATTGACCCTGTCTCCCCCACACTCTCAGACAGTGCGTTCCAGATCCTAACCACTCGATTGACCCTGTCTCCCCCATCACTCTCAGACAGTGCGTTCCAGATCCTAACCACTCGATTGACACTGTCACCCCCACACTCTCAGAGAGTGAATTCCAGACCCTAACCACTCGATTGACCCTGTCTACCCCACACTCTCAGACAGTGCGTTCCAGACCCTAACCACTCGATTGACCCTGTCTCCCCCACACTCTCAGACAGTGCGTTCCAAAAGCTAACCACACGGATGACCCTGTCTCTGAAGCACACCCTGTCAGTGACTTCCAGATCATACCAACTCGATTGAACCTTTCTCCCCTTCACTCTCAGACAGTGCGTTCCAGATCCTAACCACTCGATTGACCCTGTCTACCCCACACTCTCAGACAGTGCATTCCAGACCCTAACCACTCAATTGACCCTGTCTCCCAGACACTCTCAGACAGTGCATTCCAGATCCTAACCACTCGATTGACCCTGACACAACCACACTCTCAGAAAGTGTTTTCCAGATCCTAACCTCTCGATTGACCCTGTCTCCCCCACACTCTCAGACAGTGCATTTGAAATCCTAACCTCTCGATTGATCATGTCTCCCCCACACTCTCAGAGAGTGCATTTGAAATCCTAACCGCTCGATTGATCCTGTCTCCCCCACACTCTCAGACAGTGCTTTCCAGACCCTAACCACTCGATTGACCCTGTCTCCCAGACACTCCCATTCAGTGCGTTCCAGATCCTAACCACTCGATTGACCCTGTCTCCCCCACACTCTCAGACAGTGCGTTCCAGATCCTAACCACTCGAATGACACTGTCTCCCCCACACTCTCAGACAGTGAGTTCCAGATACTAAACACTCGATTGACCCTGTCACCCCCATACTCTCAGACAGTGTGTTCCACATCCTAACCACTCGATTGACCCTGTCACCCCCACACTCTCCGACAGTGCGTTCCAGATCCTAACCACTCGATTGATCCTGTCTCCCCCACACTCTCAGACAGTGCATTCCAGATGCTAAAGACTCGATTGACCCTGTCTCTCCCACACTCTCAGACTGTGGGTTCCAGACCCTAAACTCTCGATTGACCCTGTCTCACCCACACTCTCAGAAAGTGCATTCCCGACCTTAACCACTCGATTGACCCTGTCTCCCCCACACTCTCAGACAGTGCGTTCCAGATCCTAACCACTCGATTGACCCTGTCACCCCCAACAATCTCACAGAGTGAATTCCAGTCCCTAACCACACGAATGACCCTGTCTCTGCAGCACACCTTGTCAGTGCCTTCCAGATCATACCAACTCGATTGAACCTTTCTCCCCTTCACTCTCAAACAGTGCGTTCCAGATCCTAACCACTCGATTGACCCTGTCTCCCCCACACTCTCAGTCAGTGTGTTCCAGATCATAACCACGCGATTGACCCTGTCTGCCCCACACTCTCGGACAGTGCATTCCAGACCCTAACCAATCGATTGACCCTTTCTCCCCCACACTCTCAGACAGTGCATTCCAGATGCTAAATACTCGATTGACCCTGTTCTCCCTACACACTCAGACAGTGCGTTCCATAACCTAACCACTCGATTGACCCTGTCTCCCCCACACTCACAGACAGTGCGTTCCAGATCCTAACCACTCGATTGACCCTGTCTCCCCCACACTCTCAGACAGTGCGTTCCAGATCCTAACCACTCGATTGACCCTGTCTCCCCCACACTCTCCGTCAGTGTGTTCCAGATCCTAACCACTCGATTGACCCTGTCTCCCCCACACTCTCACACAGTGCGTTCCAGATCCTAACCACTCGATTTTCCCTGTCTCCCCCACACTCTCAGACAGTGCGTTCCATATCCTAACCACTCGATTGAACCTGTCTCCCCGATACTGTCACACAGTGCGTTCCAGATCCTAACCGGTCGATTGAACCTGACTCAACCACACTCTCAGACAGTGCATTCAAGACCCTGACCACTCGATTGGCCCTGTCTCCCCGACACTCTCAGACAGTGCTTTCCAGACCTTAACCACTCCATTGACCGTTTCTCTCACACTCTCACACAGTGCGTTCCAGATCCTAACCACTCGATTGACCCTGTCTGCCCCACACTCTCAGACAGTGCGTTCCAGATCCTAACCACGCGATTGACCCTGTCTCCCCCACACTCTCAGACAGTGCGTTCCAGATGCCAAATACTTGATTGACCCTTTCTCCCCACACTCCCAGACACTGCATGCCAGATCCTAACCACTCGAATGACCCGGTCTCGCCCAAAATCTCAGAAAGTGTGTTCAAGATCCTAACCACTCGATTGACTCTGTCTCCCCCACACTCTCAGACAGTGGATTCCAGATCCTAACCACTCGATTGACCCTTTCTCCCCCACACTCTCAGACAGTGCATTCCAGATCCTAACCACTCGATTGCCCATGTCTCCACCACACTCTGACGCAGTGCATTCCACATCTGTACCATTCGATTGACCCTGACACCACCACAGTCTCAGACAGTGCATTCCAGATCCGAACCACTCGATTGATCCTGTCTCTCCCACACTCTCAGACAGTGTATTCCAGACAATAACCATGCCATTGACCCTGTCTACACCACACTCTCAGGCACTTCATTCCAGAATATAACAAATCGATTGACCCATTCTACACCACTCTCTCACACAGTGCATTCCAGATCCTAACCACTCGATTGACCCTGTCTCACCCTCACTCTCAGAGAGTGCATTCAAGACCATAACCAGTCGATTGAACATAATTTTCCCAAACTCTCAGAAAGTGCGTTCAAGATCCTAACCACGCGATTGACCCTAACACCACCACAGTCAAAGAAAGTGAATTCCAGATCCTGACCACTCGATTGACCCTGTCTCCCCAACAATCTCAGAGAGTGTATTCCAGATCCAATCCACTCGATTGACTCTGTCTACACCATACTCTCAGACAGTGCATTCTAGATCATAACCAATCGATTGACTTTGTCTGCGCCTCACTCTCAGACAGTGCATTCCAGATCCTAACCCCTCGATTCAACTTGTCTCCCCAACTCTCTAAGACAGTGCATTCCAGATGCTAATGACTCGATTGTCCCTTTCTCCACCACACTCTCAGACAGTGTGTTCCAGATCGTAACCTCTCGATTGACCCCGTCTCCCACACAATCTCAGACAGAGCGTTCCAGATCCTAGCCACTCGATTGACCCTGTCTCCCCCACACTCTCAGAGAGTGCATTCCAGACACTAACCAGTTGATTGACCCTGACGCCCCACCAAACTATCAGACAGTGCATTCCAGATACAAAGCACTCGATTGACCCTGTCTCCACGACATTCTCAGACAGTGCGTTCCATAACCAAACTACTTGATAGACCCTGACACCACCACAGTCTCAGACAGTGCTTTCCATATCCTAACCCCTCGATTGAACTTGTCTCCCCAACTCTCTCATACAGTGCTTTCCAGATCCTAACCACTCGATTGTCCCTGTCTCCCCCACACTCTCAGACAGTGCATTTGAAATCCTAACCACACAATTGACCCTGTCTCCCCCACACTCTCAGACAGTGCATTCCACACCCTAACCACTCGATTGACCCCATCTCCACAACCATCTCAGATAGCGCTTTCCAAAGCCTAACCTCTCGATTGACCCTGTCTCCCACACACTCTCAGACAGTGCATTCCAGACCCTAACCACTCGATTGACTCTGTCTCCACCACACTCTCAGACAGTTCATTCCAGATCCTAACCACTCGAATGACCCTGTCTCCCCAACACTCTCAGGCATTGCATTCCAGACCCTAAAGACTCGATTGACCCTGTCTCCCTGACACTCTCAAAGAGTGTTTTCCAGATCCTAAGCACTCGACTGACCCTGTATACGCCACAATCTCAGTCAGTGCATTCCAGATACTAAACACTCGATTGAACATGTCTACGACACATTCCCAGACTATGCGTTCCATATCCAAACCGCTCGATTGATCCAGTCTCCCCCTCAATCTCAGACAGTTCATTCCAGATCCTAACCACTCGAATGACCCTGTCTCCCCTACACTCGCAGACAGTGTGTTCTAGATCTAAACCACTCAACTGACCCTGTCTCCCCCACCCTCTCAGACAGTACATTCCAGATCCTAACCACTCGATTGACCCTGTCTCCCCCACACTCTCAGACACTGCATACCAGACCCTAACCACTCGATTGAACCTGTCTCTCCCACACTCTCAGGCAGTGCATTCCAGATCCTAACGACTCGATTGACCCTGTCACCCCCACACTCTCAGACAGTGCATTCCAGATCCTAACCTCTCGATTGACCCTGTCTCCCCCATACTCCCAGGCAGTGTGTTCCAGACCCTAACCACTCGATTGACCCTGTCACCCCCACACTCTCAGACATTGCATTCCAGATCCTAACCACTCGATTGACCATGTCTCCCCCACACTCTCAGTCAGTGCATTTGAAATCCTAACCACTCGATTGATCCGGTCTCCCCCACACTCTCAGACAGTGCATTCCAAGACCCTAACCAGTCGATTGACCCTGTTTCCACAAAACTCTCAGACAGTGCATTTGAAATCCTAACCACTCGATTGATCCTGTCTCCCCCACAGTCTCAGACAGTGCATTCATGACCCTAAACACTCGATTGACACTGTCTCCACCACACTCTCAGACAGTGCATTGCAGATCCTAACCACTCGATTGACCCTGTCCCCCCCAGACTCTCAGTCAGTGCGTTCCAAAAGCTAACCACACGAATGACCCTGTCTCTGCAGCACACCCTGTCAGTGGCTTCCAGATCATACCAACTCGATTGAACCTTTCTCCCCATCACTCTCAGACAGTGCGTTCCAGATCCTAACCACTCGATTGACCCTATCACCCTCACACTCACAGACAGTGCGTTCCAGATCCTAACTACTCGATTGACCCTGTCTCCACCACACTCTCAGACAGTGCATTCCAGATCCTAACCACTCGATTGACCCTATCACCCTCACACTCACAGACAGTGCGTTCCAGATCCTAACCACTCGATTGACCCTGTCTCCCCCACACTCTCAGTCAGTGTGTTCCAGATCATAACCACGCGATTGACCCTGTCTGCCCCACACTCTCAGACAGTGCATTCCAGACCCTAACCAATCGATTGACCCTTTCTCCCCCACACTCTCAGACAGTGCATTCCAGATGCTAAATACTCGATTGACCCTGTTCTCCCTACACACTCAGACAGTGCGTTCCATAACCTAACCACTCGATTGACCCTGTCTCCCCCACACTCACAGACAGTGCGTTCCAGATCCTAACCACTCGATTGACCCTGTCTCCCCCACACTCTCCGTCAGTGTGTTCCAGATCCTAACCACTCGATTGACCCTGTCTCCCCCACACTCTCACACAGTGCGTTCCAGATCCTAACCACTCGATTTTCCCTGTCTCCCCCACACTCTCAGACAGTGCGTTCCATATCCTAACCACTCGATTGAATCTGTCTCCCCGATACTGTCACACAGTGCGTTCCAGATCCTAACCGGTCGATTGAACCTGACACAACCACACTCTCAGACAGTGCATTCAAGACCCTGACCACTCGATTGGCCCTGTCTCCCCGACACTCTCAGACAGTGCTTTCCAGACCTTAACCACTCCATTGACCGTTTCTCTCACACTCTCACACAGTGCGTTCCAGATCCTAACCACTCGATTGACCCTGTCTGCCCCACAGTCTCAGACAGTGCATTCCAGACCCTAACCACTCGATTGACCCTGTCTCCCCCAGACTCTCAGACAGTGCATTCCAGATCCTAACCACTCGATTGACCCTGTCTCCCCCACACTCTCAGAGAGTGTATTCCAGACCCTAACCACTCGATTGACCCTTTCTCCCCCACACTCTCAGACACTGCATGCTAGATCCTAACCACTCGATTGACCCTGTCTCCCCCACACTCTCAGACACTGCGTTGAATGACCCTGTCTCTGCAGCACACCCTGTCAGTGCCTTCCAGATCATACCAACTCGATTGAACCTTTCTGCCCTTCACTCTCAGACAGTGCGTTCCAGATCCTAACCACTCGATTGACGCTGTCTCCCCCACACTCTCAGTCAGTGCGTTCCAGATCCTAACCACTCGATTGACCCTGTCTCCCCCACACATTCAGACACTGTGTTCCAGATCCTAAACACTCGATTGTCCCTAACACCCCACAAACTCAGAAACTTCATTCCAGATCCTAAACACTCGATTAACCCGGTATCCTCCACACTCTCAGTCAGTGCGTTCCAGATCCTAACCACTCGATTGACCCTGTCTCCCCCACACTCTCAGACAGTGCATTCCAGAACCTAACCACTCAATAGACCGTAACATCCCAAAAAATCACAGACCGTATATTCCTGACCCTAAGCACTCAAATTGATCCTTTCTCCCCCACACTCTCAGAGAGTGTATTCCAGACCCTAACCACTCGATTGACCCTATCACCCTCACACTCTCAGACAGTGCGTTCCAGATCCTAACCACTCGATTGACCCTGTCTCCCCCACACTCTCAGACAGTGCGTTCCAGATCCTAACCACTCGATTGACCCTGTCTCCCCCACACTCTCAGACAGTGCGTTCCAGATCCTAACCACTCGATTGACCCTGTCTCCCCCACACTCTCAGACACTGCGTTCCAGATCCTAAACACTCGATTGACCCTAACACCCCACACTCTCAGAAACTTCATTCCAGATCCTAAACACTCGATTAACCCTGTATCCTCCACACTCTCAGACAGTGCATTCCAGACCATAAACACTCGATTGACTCTGTCGCCACCACCAACACAGACAGTGCATTCCAGATCCTAACCACTCGATTGACCCTGTTTCTCCTAACTCTCAGACAGTGCATTCCAAATCCAAACCACTCGATTGACCCTGTTTCCCCCAAACTCTCAGACAGTGCAATCCAGATCCAAACCACTCGATTGACCCTGTCTCCGCCACTCTCTCAGACAGTGCGTTCCAGATCCTAACCACTCGATTGACACTATCTCCCCCACACTCTCAGACAGTGCGTTCCAGATCCTAACCACTCGATTGACCCTGTCTCCCCCACCCTCTCAGAGAGTGTTTTCCAGACCCTAACCACTCAATATACCCTGGCCCCCTCTCACTCTCAAACTGTGCGTTCCAAAAGCTAACCACACGATTGACCCTGTCTCTGCAGCACACCCTGTCAGTGCCTTCCAGATCATACAAACTCGATTGAACCTTTCTCCCCTTCACTCTCAGACAGTGCATTCCAGATCCTAACCACTCGATTGACGCTGTCTCCCCCACACTCTCAGTCAGTGCGTTCCAGACCCTAACCACTCGATTGACCCTGTCTCCCCCACACTCTCAGACAGTGCGTTCCAGATCCTAACCACTCGATTGACCCTGTCTCCCACACACTCTCAGACAGTGCACTCCAGACCCTAACCACTCGATTGACCCTGTCTCCCCCACCTTCTCAGACACTGCGTTCCAGATCCTAAACACTCGATTGACTCTAACACCCCACACTCTCAGAAACTTCATTCCAGATCCTAAACACTCGATTAACCCGGTATCCTCCACACTCTCAGACAGTGCATTCCAGACCATAAACACTCGATTGACTCTGTCGCCACCACCAACACAGACAGTGCATTCCAGATCCTAACCACTCGATTGACCCTTTTTCCCCCAAACTCTCAGACAGTGCATTTGAAATCCTAAACACTGGATTGATTCTGTCTCCCCCACACTCTCAGACAGTGCATTCCAGATCCTAACCACTCAATTGACACTGTCTCCCCCACACTCTCAGACAGTGCATTGCAGATAATAAACACTCGATTGACCCTGTCACCCCCACACTCTCACACAGTGCGTCCAGATCCTTAGCACTCGATTTACCCTGTCACCCCACACTCTCACACAGTGGGTTCCAGATCCTAACCACTCGATTGACCCTGTCCCCCCTTCACTCTCAAACATTGTGTTCCAAAAGCTAACCACACGAATGACCCTGTCTCCCCCACACTCTCAGACATTGCAACCAGATCCAAACCACTTGATTGACACTGTCTCACCCACACTATGAGACGTTGTATTCCAGACCCTAACCAGTCGATTGACCCTAACACCCCACACTCTCAGAAACTTCATTCCTGATCCTAAACACTCGATTAACCCTGTATCCTCCACACTCTCAGACAGTGCATTCCAGACCATAAATACTCGATTGACTCTGTCGCCACCACCAACACAGACAGTGCATTCCAGATCCTAACCACTCGATTGACCCTGTTTCCCCCAAACTCTCAGACAGTGCATTTGAAATCCTAACCACTCGATTGATCCTGTCTCCGCAACACTCTCAGACAGTGCATTCATGACCCTAACCACTCGATTGACACTGTCTCCACTACACTCTCACACAGTGCATTGCAGATCCTAACCACTCGATTGAACCTGTCCCCCCCTCACTCTCAACCATTGCGTTCCAAAAGCTAACCACACGAATGACCCTGTCTCTGCAGCACACCCTGTCAGTGCCTTCCAGATCATACCAAATCGATTGAACCTTTCTGCCCTTCACTCTCAGACAGTGCGTTCCAGATCCTAACCACTCGATTGACGCTGTCTCTCCCACACTCTCAGTCAGTGCGTTCCAGACCCTAACCACTCGATTGACCCTGTCTCCCCCACACACTCAGTCAGTGCGTTCCAGATCCTAAACACTCGATTGTCCCTAACACCCCACACTCTCAGAAACTTCATTCCAGATCCTAAACACTCAATTAACCCGGTATCCTCCACACTCTCAGTCAGTGCGTTCCAGATCCTAACCACTCGATTGACCCTGTCTCCCCCACACTCTCAGACAGTGCATTCCAGATGCTAAATACTCGATTGACCATGTCTCCCCCACACTCTCAGACAGTGCATTCCAGACCCTAACCACTCGATTGACCCTGTCTCCCACACACTCTCAGACAGTGCATTCCAGACCCTAACCACTCGATTGACCCTGTCTCCTACACTCTCAGACAGTGCATTCCAGACCCTAACCACGCAATTGACCCTGTCTCCCACACCTTCTCAGACACTGCGTTCCAGATCCTAAACACTCGATTGACCCTAACACCCCACACTCTCAGAAACTTCATTCCAGATCCTAAACACTCGATTAACCCGGTATCCTCCACACTCTCAGACAGTGCATTCCAGACCATAAACACTCGATTGACCCTGCATCCTCCACACTCTCAGACAGTGCATTCCAGACCATAAACACTCGATTGACTCTGTCGCCACCACCAACACAGACAGTGCATTCCAGATCCTAACCACTCGATTGACCCTGTCTCCCCCACACTCTCAGACAGTGCATTCCAGAACCTAACCACTCAATAGACCCCAACATCCCAAAAAATCACAGACCGTATATTCCTGACCCTAAGCACTCAAATTGATCCTGTCTCCCCCACAGTCTCAGACAGTGCATTCCAGACCCTAACCACTCGATTGACCCTGTCTCCCCCAGACTCTCAGACAGTGCATTCCAGATCCTAACCACTCGATTGACCCTGTCTCCCCCACACTCTCAGAGATTGTATTCCAGACCCTAACCACTCAATTGACCCTGTCTCCCCCACACTCTCAGACAGTGCGTTCCAGATCCTAACCACTCGATTGACCCTGTCTCCCCCACACTCTCAGACACTGCGTTCCAGATCCTAAACACTCGACTGACCATAACACCCCACACTCTCAGAAACTTCATTCCTGATCCTAAACACTCGATTATCCCTGTATCCTCCACACTCTCAGACTGTGCATTCCAGACCATAACTACTCGATTGACTCTGTCTCCACCACCAACACAGACAGTGCATTCCAGATCCTAACCACTCGATTGACCCTGTTTCCCCCAAACTCTCAGACAGTGCAATCCAGATCCAAACCACTCGATTGACCCTGTCTCCGCCACTCTCTCAGACAGTGCGTTCCAGATCCTAACCACTCGATTGACACTATCTCCCCGACACTCTCAGACAGTGCGTTCCAGATCCTAACCACTCGATTGACCCTGTCTCCCACACACTCTCAGACAGTGCATTCCAGACCCTAACCACTCGATTGACCCTGTCTCCCCCACCTTCTCAGACACTGCGTTCCAGATCCTAAACACTCGATTAACCCGGTATCCTCCACAGTCTCAGACAATGCATTCCAGACCATAAACACTCGATTGACTCTGTCGCCACCACCAACACAGACAGTGCATTCCAGATCCTAACCACTCGATTGACCCTTTTTCCCCCAAACTCTCAGACAGTGCATTTGAAATCCTAAACACTGGATTGATTCTGTCTCCCCCACACTCTCAGACAGTGCATTCCAGATCCTAACCACTCAATTGACACTGTCTCCCCCACACTCTCAGACAGTGCATTGCAGATACTAAACACTCGATTGACCCTGTCACCCCCAACACTCTCACACAGTGCGTCCAGATCCTTAGCACTCGATTTACCCTGTCACCCCGCACTCTCACACAGTGCGTTCCAGATCCTAACCACTCGATTGACCCTGTCCCCCCTTCACTCTCAAACATTGTGTTCCAAAAGCTAACCACACGAATGAGCCTGTCTCTGCAGCACACCCTGTCAGTGGCTTCCAGATCATACCAACTCGATTGAACCTTTCTCCCCTTCACTCTCAGACAGTGCGTTCCAGATCCTAACCACACGAATGACCCTGTCTCTGCAGCACACCCTGTCAGTGCCTTCCAGATCATACCAACTCGACTGAACCTTTCTCCCCTTCACTCTCAGACAGTGCATTCCAGATCCTAACAACTCGATTGACCCTGTCTCCACCACACTCTCAGACAGTGCGTTCCAGATCCAAACTACTTGATTGACCCTGTCTCCCCCACACTCTCAGATAACGCGTTCCAGATCCTAACCACTCCATTGAACTTTTCTCCCCAACTCTCTCAGACAGTGCATTCCAGATCCTAACCACTCGATTGACCCTATCACCCTCACACTCACAGACATGGCGTTCCAGATCCTAACCACTCGATTGACCCTGTCTCCCCCACACTCTCAGACAGTGCGTTCCAGATCCAAACTACTTGATTGACCCTGTCTCCCCCACACTCTCAAACAACGCGTTCCAGATCCTAACCACTCGATTGAACTTGTCTCCCCAACTCTCTCAGAAAGTGCATTCCTGATCCTAACCACTCGATTGACCCTGTCTCCCCCACAGTCTCAGACAGTGCATTCCAGAACCTAACCACTCGATTGACCATGTCTCCCCCACACTCTCTGACAGTGCGTTCCAGATACTTACCACTCGATTGACCCTGTCTCCCACACCTTCTCAGACAGTGCGTTCCAGACCCTAACCACTCGATTGACCCTGTCTCCCCCACACTCTCAGACAGTGCATTCCAGATCCTAACCACTCGATTGATCCTGTCTCTCCCACACTCTCAGACACTGCGTTCCAGATCCTAAACACTCGATTGCCCCAACACCCCACACTCTCAGAAACTTCATTCCTGATCCTAAACACTCGATTAACTTTGTATCCTCCACACTCTCAGACTGTGCAATCCAGACCATAAATACTCGATTGACTGTGTCTCCATCACCAACACAGACAGTGCATTCCAGATCCTAACCACTCGATTGACCCTGATTCAACCACACTCTCAGAAAGTGCATTCCAGATCCTAACCTCTCGATTGACCCTGTCTCCCCCACACGCTCAGACAGTGCATTTGAAATACTAACCACTCGATTGATCCTGTCTCCCCCACACTCTCAAACAGTGCATTCATGACCCTAACCACTCGATTGACCCTGTCTCCCCCACACTCTCAGACAGTGCATTCCAGACCCTAACCACTCGATTGACCCTGTCTCCCAGACACTCTCAGTCAGTGCGTTCCAGACCCTAACCACTCGATTGACCCTGTCACCCCCACACTCTCAGACAGTGCGTTCCAGATGCTAAAGACTCGATTGACCCTGTCTCCCCCACACTCTCAGACTGTGGGTTCCAGACCCTAAACTCTCGATTGACCCTGTCTCCCCCACACTCTCAGAAAGTGCATTCCCGACCCTAACCACTCGATTGACCCTGTCTCCCCCATACTCTCAGACAGTGCATTCCAGATCCTAACCACTCGATTGACACTATCTCCCCCACACTCTCAGACAGTGCATTGCAGATACTAACCACTCGATTGACCCTGTCTCCCCCACACTCTCAGACAGTGTGTTCCAGATCCTAACCACTCAATTGAACCTGTCACCCCCAAAACTCTCACAGAGTGAATTCCAGACCCTAACCAGACGAATGACCCTGTCTCTGCAGCACACCCTGTCAGTGACTTCCAGATCATACCAACTCTATTGAACCTTTCTCCCCTTCACTCTCAGACAGTGCGTTCCAGATCCTAACCACTCGATTGACGCTGTCTCCCCCACACTCTCAGACAGTGCATTCCAGACCCTAACCACTCGATTGACCCTGTCTCCCCCACACTCTCA
This sequence comes from Carcharodon carcharias, assembly GCF_017639515.1. Taxonomy (NCBI): domain Eukaryota; kingdom Metazoa; phylum Chordata; class Chondrichthyes; order Lamniformes; family Lamnidae; genus Carcharodon; species Carcharodon carcharias. The sequence goes on from NC_054490.1 coordinate 2,374,143, forward strand.
GACAGTGCGTTCCAGATCCTAACCACTCGATTGACCCTGTCTCCCCCACACTCTCAGACAGTGCATTCCAGATGCTAAATACTCGATTGACCCTGTTCACCCTACACACTCAGACAGTGCGTTCCAGATCCTAACCACTCGATTGACCCTGTCTCCCCCACACTCTCAGACAGTGTGTTCCAGATCCTAACCACTCGATTGACCCTGTCTCCCCCACACTCTCAGACAGTGCGTTCCAGATCCTAACCACTCGATTGACCCTGTCTCCCCCACACTCTCAGACAGTGCGTCCCAGATCCTAACCACTCGATTGACCCTGTCTCCCCCACACTCTCAGTCAGTGTGTTCCAGATACTAACCTCGCAATTGACCCTGTCTGCCCCACACTCTCAGACAGTGCGTTCCAGACCCTAACCACTCGATTGACCCTGTCTCCGCCACACTCTGTGTGTTCCAGATCCTAACCACTCGATTGACCCTGTCTCCCCGACGCTCTCAGACATAGTTTTCCAGATCCTAACCACTCAATTGACCCTGTCTCCCACACACTCTCAGACAGTGCGTTCCAGATCCTAACCACTCGATTGACCCTGACTCCCCCACACTCTCAGACATTGCGTTCCAGATCCTAACCACTCCATTGACCCTGACTCCCCCACACTCTCAGACATTGCGTTCCAGATCCTAACCACTCGATTGACACTGTCTCCCCAACACTCTCAGACAGTGCATTCCAGATCCTAACCAGTCGAATGACACTGTCTCCCCCACACTCTCAGACACTGCGTTCCAGATCCTAAGCACTCGATTGACCCTAACACCCCACACTCTCAGAAACTTCATTCCAAATCCTAAACACTCGATTAACCCTGTCTCCTCCACACTCTCAGACAGTGCATTCCAGACCATAAACACTCGATTGACTCTTTCGCCACCACCAACACAGACAGTGCATTCCAGATCCTAACCACTCGATTGACCCTGTTTCCCCCAAACTCTCAGACAGTGCATTTGAAATCCTAAACACTCGATTGATCCTGTCTCCCCCACACTCTCAGACATTGCATTCCAGATCGAAACCACTCGATTGACCCTGTCTCCCCCGCACTCTCAGACATTGTATTCCAGATCCTAACCACTCGATTGACCCTGTCTCCCCGACACTCTCAGACAGTGCGTTCCAGACTTTAACCAATCGATTGACACTGTCTCCACCACACTCTCACACAGTGCATTGCAGATACTAAACACTCGATTGACCCTGTCACCCCCACACTCTCACACAGTGCATTCCAGACCCTAACCACTCGATTGACCCTGTCCCCCCCACAATCTCAGAAAGTGCATTCCAGATGCTAAATACCCGATTGACCCTGTCTCCCCCACACTCTCAGACAGTGCATTCCAGATGCTAAATACTCGATTGACCCTGTCTCCCCCACACTCTCAGACAGTGCATTCCAAATCCAAACCACTCGATTGACCCTGTTTCCCCCAAACTCTCAGACAGTGCAATCCAGATCCAAACCACTCGATTGACCCTGTCTCCGCCACTCTCTCAGACAGTGCGTTCCAGATCCTAACCACTCGATTGACACTATCTCCCCCACACTCTCAGACAGTGCGTTCCAGATCCTAACCACTCGATTGACCCTGTCTCCCCCACCCTCTCAGAGAGTGTTTTCCAGACCCTAACCACTCAATATACCCTGGCCCCCTCTCACTCTCAAACTGTGCGTTCCAAAAGCTAACCACACGATTGACCCTGTCTCTGCAGCACACCCTGTCAGTGCCTTCCAGATCATACAAACTCGATTGAACCTTTCTCCCCTTCACTCTCAGACAGTGCATTCCAGATCCTAACCACTCGATTGACGCTGTCTCCCCCACACTCTCAGTCAGTGCGTTCCAGACCCTAACCACTCGATTGACCCTGTCTCCCCCACACTCTCAGACAGTGCGTTCCAGATCCTAACCACTCGATTGACCCTGTCTCCCACACACTCTCAGACAGTGCACTCCAGACCCTAACCACTCGATTGACCCTGTCTCCCCCACCTTCTCAGACACTGCGTTCCAGATCCTAAACACTCGATTGACTCTAACACCCCACACTCTCAGAAACTTCATTCCAGATCCTAAACACTCGATTAACCCGGTATCCTCCACACTCTCAGACAGTGCATTCCAGACCATAAACACTCGATTGACTCTGTCGCCACCACCAACACAGACAGTGCATTCCAGATCCTAACCACTCGATTGACCCTTTTTCCCCCAAACTCTCAGACAGTGCATTTGAAATCCTAAACACTGGATTGATTCTGTCTCCCCCACACTCTCAGACAGTGCATTCCAGATCCTAACCACTCAATTGACACTGTCTCCCCCACACTCTCAGACAGTGCATTGCAGATAATAAACACTCGATTGACCCTGTCACCCCCACACTCTCACACAGTGCGTCCAGATCCTTAGCACTCGATTTACCCTGTCACCCCACACTCTCACACAGTGGGTTCCAGATCCTAACCACTCGATTGACCCTGTCCCCCCTTCACTCTCAAACATTGTGTTCCAAAAGCTAACCACACGAATGACCCTGTCTCCCCCACACTCTCAGACATTGCAACCAGATCCAAACCACTTGATTGACACTGTCTCACCCACACTATGAGACGTTGTATTCCAGACCCTAACCAGTCGATTGACCCTAACACCCCACACTCTCAGAAACTTCATTCCTGATCCTAAACACTCGATTAACCCTGTATCCTCCACACTCTCAGACAGTGCATTCCAGACCATAAATACTCGATTGACTCTGTCTCCACCACCAACACAGACAGTGCATTCCAGATCCTAACCACTCGATTGACCCTGTTTCCCCCAAACTCTCAGACAGTGCATTTGAAATCCTAACCACTCGATTGATCCTGTCTCCCTCACACTCTCAGACAGTGCATTCATGACCCTAACCACTCGATTGACACTGTCTCCACTACACTCTCACACAGTGCATTGCAGATCCTAACCACTCGATTGAACCTGTCCCCCCCTCACTCTCAACCATTGCGTTCCAAAAGCTAACCACACGAATGACCCTGTCTCTGCAGCACACCCTGTCAGTGCCTTCCAGATCATACCAAATCGATTGAACCTTTCTGCCCTTCACTCTCAGACAGTGCGTTCCAGATCCTAACCACTCGATTGACGCTGTCTCTCCCACACTCTCAGTCAGTGCGTTCCAGACCCTAACCACTCGATTGACCCTGTCTCCCCCACACACTCAGTCAGTGCGTTCCAGATCCTAAACACTCGATTGTCCCTAACACCCCACACTCTCAGAAACTTCATTCCAGATCCTAAACACTCAATTAACCCGGTATCCTCCACACTCTCAGTCAGTGCGTTCCAGATCCTAACCACTCGATTGACCCTGTCTCCCCCACACTCTCAGACAGTGCATTCCAGATGCTAAATACTCGATTGACCATGTCTCCCCCACACTCTCAGACAGTGCATTCCAGACCCTAACCACTCGATTGACCCTGTCTCCCACACACTCTCAGACAGTGCATTCCAGACCCTAACCACTCGATTGACCCTGTCTCCTACACTCTCAGACAGTGCATTCCAGACCCTAACCACGCAATTGACCCTGTCTCCCACACCTTCTCAGACACTGCGTTCCAGATCCTAAACACTCGATTGACCCTAACACCCCACACTCTCAGAAACTTCATTCCAGATCCTAAACACTCGATTAACCCGGTATCCTCCACACTCTCAGACAGTGCATTCCAGACCATAAACACTCGATTGACCCTGCATCCTCCACACTCTCAGACAGTGCATTCCAGACCATAAACACTCGATTGACTCTGTCGCCACCACCAACACAGACAGTGCATTCCAGATCCTAACCACTCGATTGACCCTGTCTCCCCCACACTCTCAGACAGTGCATTCCAGAACCTAACCACTCAATAGACCCCAACATCCCAAAAAATCACAGACCGTATATTCCTGACCCTAAGCACTCAAATTGATCCTGTCTCCCCCACAGTCTCAGACAGTGCATTCCAGACCCTAACCACTCGATTGACCCTGTCTCCCCCAGACTCTCAGACAGTGCATTCCAGATCCTAACCACTCGATTGACCCTGTCTCCCCCACACTCTCAGAGATTGTATTCCAGACCCTAACCACTCAATTGACCCTGTCTCCCCCACACTCTCAGACAGTGCGTTCCAGATCCTAACCACTCGATTGACCCTGTCTCCCCCACACTCTCAGACACTGCGTTCCAGATCCTAAACACTCGACTGACCATAACACCCCACACTCTCAGAAACTTCATTCCTGATCCTAAACACTCGATTATCCCTGTATCCTCCACACTCTCAGACTGTGCATTCCAGACCATAACTACTCGATTGACTCTGTCTCCACCACCAACACAGACAGTGCATTCCAGATCCTAACCACTCGATTGACCCTGTTTCCCCCAAACTCTCAGACAGTGCAATCCAGATCCAAACCACTCGATTGACCCTGTCTCCGCCACTCTCTCAGACAGTGCGTTCCAGATCCTAACCACTCGATTGACACTATCTCCCCGACACTCTCAGACAGTGCGTTCCAGATCCTAACCACTCGATTGACCCTGTCTCCCACACACTCTCAGACAGTGCATTCCAGACCCTAACCACTCGATTGACCCTGTCTCCCCCACCTTCTCAGACACTGCGTTCCAGATCCTAAACACTCGATTAACCCGGTATCCTCCACAGTCTCAGACAATGCATTCCAGACCATAAACACTCGATTGACTCTGTCGCCACCACCAACACAGACAGTGCATTCCAGATCCTAACCACTCGATTGACCCTTTTTCCCCCAAACTCTCAGACAGTGCATTTGAAATCCTAAACACTGGATTGATTCTGTCTCCCCCACACTCTCAGACAGTGCATTCCAGATCCTAACCACTCAATTGACACTGTCTCCCCCACACTCTCAGACAGTGCATTGCAGATACTAAACACTCGATTGACCCTGTCACCCCCAACACTCTCACACAGTGCGTCCAGATCCTTAGCACTCGATTTACCCTGTCACCCCGCACTCTCACACAGTGCGTTCCAGATCCTAACCACTCGATTGACCCTGTCCCCCCTTCACTCTCAAACATTGTGTTCCAAAAGCTAACCACACGAATGACCCTGTCTCTGCAGCACACCCTGTCAGTGGCTTCCAGATCATACCAACTCTATTGAACCTTTCTCCCCTTCACTCTCAGACAGTGCGTTCCAGATCCTAACCACACGAATGACCCTGTCTCTGCAGCACACCCTGTCAGTGCCTTCCAGATCATACCAACTCGACTGAACCTTTCTCCCCTTCACTCTCAGACAGTGCATTCCAGATCCTAACAACTCGATTGACCCTGTCTCCACCACACTCTCAGACAGTGCGTTCCAGATCCAAACTACTTGATTGACCCTGTCTCCCCCACACTCTCAGACAACGCGTTCCAGATCCTAACCACTCCATTGAACTTTTCTCCCCAACTCTCTCAGACAGTGCATTCCAGATCCTAACCACTCGATTGACCCTATCACCCTCACACTCACAGACATGGCGTTCCAGATCCTAACCACTCGATTGACCCTGTCTCCCCCACACTCTCAGACAGTGCGTTCCAGATCCAAACTACTTGATTGACCCTGTCTCCCCCACACTCTCAGACAACGCGTTCCAGATCCTAACCACTCGATTGAACTTGTCTCCCCAACTCTCTCAGAAAGTGCATTCCTGATCCTAACCACTCGATTGACCCTGTCTCCCCCACAGTCTCAGACAGTGCTTTCCAGAACCTAACCACTCGATTGACCATGTCTCCCCCACACTCTCTGACAGTGCGTTCCAGATACTTACCACTCGATTGACCCTGTCTCCCACACCTTCTCAGACAGTGCGTTCCAGACCCTAACCACTCGATTGACCCTGTCTCCCCCACACTCTCAGACAGTGCATTCCAGATCCTAACCACTCGATTGATCCTGTCTCTCCCACACTCTCAGACACTGCGTTCCAGATCCTAAACACTCGATTGCCCCAACACCCCACACTCTCAGAAACTTCATTCCTGATCCTAAACACTCGATTAACTTTGTATCCTCCACACTCTCAGACTGTGCAATCCAGACCATAAATACTCGATTGACTGTGTCTCCATCACCAACACAGACAGTGCATTCCAGATCCTAACCACTCGATTGACCCTGATTCAACCACACTCTCAGAAAGTGCATTCCAGATCCTAACCTCTCGATTGACCCTGTCTCCCCCACACGCTCAGACAGTGCATTTGAAATACTAACCACTCGATTGATCCTGTCTCCCCCACACTCTCAAACAGTGCATTCATGACCCTAACCACTCGATTGACCCTGTCTCCCCCACACTCTCAGACAGTGCATTCCAGACCCTAACCACTCGATTGACCCTGTCTCCCAGACACTCTCAGTCAGTGCGTTCCAGACCCTAACCACTCGATTGACCCTGTCACCCCCACACTCTCAGACAGTGCGTTCCAGATGCTAAAGACTCGATTGACCCTGTCTCCCCCACACTCTCAGACTGTGGGTTCCAGACCCTAAACTCTCGATTGACCCTGTCTCCCCCACACTCTCAGAAAGTGCATTCCCGACCCTAACCACTCGATTGACCCTGTCTCCCCCATACTCTCAGACAGTGCATTCCAGATCCTAACCACTCGATTGACACTATCTCCCCCACACTCTCAGACAGTGCATTGCAGATACTAACCACTCGATTGACCCTGTCTCCCCCACACTCTCAGACAGTGTGTTCCAGATCCTAACCACTCAATTGAACCTGTCACCCCCAAAACTCTCACAGAGTGAATTCCAGACCCTAACCAGACGAATGACCCTGTCTCTGCAGCACACCCTGTCAGTGACTTCCAGATCATACCAACTCTATTGAACCTTTCTCCCCTTCACTCTCAGACAGTGCGTTCCAGATCCTAACCACTCGATTGACGCTGTCTCCCCCACACTCTCAGACAGTGCATTCCAGACCCTAACCACTCGATTGACCCTGTCTCCCCCACACTCTCAGACAGTGCGTTCCAGATCCTAACCACTCGATTGACCCTGTCTCCCCCACACTCTCAGACAGTGCATTCCAGATGCTAAATACTCGATTGACCCTGTTCACCCTACACACTCAGACAGTGCGTTCCAGATCCTAACCACTCGATTGACCCTGTCTCCCCCACACTCTCAGACAGTGTGTTCCAGATCCTAACCACTCGATTGACCCTGTCTCCCCCACACTCTCAGACAGTGCGTTCCAGATCCTAACCACTCGATTGACCCTGTCTCCCCCACACTCTCAGACAGTGCGTCCCAGATCCTAACCACTCGATTGACCCTGTCTCCCCCACACTCTCAGTCAGTGTGTTCCAGATACTAACCTCGCAATTGACCCTGTCTGCCCCACACTCTCAGACAGTGCGTTCCAGACCCTAACCACTCGATTGACCCTGTCTCCGCCACACTCTGTGTGTTCCAGATCCTAACCACTCGATTGACCCTGTCTCCCCGACGCTCTCAGACATAGTTTTCCAGATCCTAACCACTCAATTGACCCTGTCTCCCACACACTCTCAGACAGTGCGTTCCAGATCCTAACCACTCGATTGACCCTGACTCCCCCACACTCTCAGACATTGCGTTCCAGATCCTAACCACTCCATTGACCCTGACTCCCCCACACTCTCAGACATTGCGTTCCAGATCCTAACCACTCGATTGACACTGTCTCCCCAACACTCTCAGACAGTGCATTCCAGATCCTAACCAGTCGAATGACACTGTCTCCCCCACACTCTCAGACACTGCGTTCCAGATCCTAAGCACTCGATTGACCCTAACACCCCACACTCTCAGAAACTTCATTCCAAATCCTAAACACTCGATTAACCCTGTCTCCTCCACACTCTCAGACAGTGCATTCCAGAACATAAACACTCGATTGACTCTGTCGCCACCACCAACACAGACAGTGCATTCCAGATCCTAACCACTCGATTGACCCTGTTTCCCCCAAACTCTCAGACAGTGCATTTGAAATCCTAAACACTCGATTGATCCTGTCTCCCCCACACTCTCAGACATTGCATTCCAGATCGAAACCACTCGATTGACCCTGTCTCCCCCGCACTCTCAGACATTGTATTCCAGATCCTAACCACTCGATTGACCCTGTCTCCCCGACACTCTCAGACAGTGCGTTCCAGACTTTAACCAATCGATTGACACTGTCTCCACCACACTCTCACACAGTGCATTGCAGATACTAAACACTCGATTGACCCTGTCACCCCCACACTCTCACACAGTGCATTCCAGACCCTAACCACTCGATTGACCCTGTCCCCCCCACAATCTCAGAAAGTGCATTCCAGATGCTAAATACCCGATTGACCCTGTCTCCCCCACACTCTCAGACAGTGCATTCCAGATGCTAAATACTCGATTGACCCTGTCTCCCCCACACTCTCAGACAGTGAATTCCAGAACCTAACCACTCAATTGACCCTAGCATCCCAAAAAATCACAGACAGTATATTCCTGACTCTAAGCACTCAAATTGATCCTGTCTCCCCCACACTCTCAGTCAGTGCATTCCAGATCCTAACCACTCGATTGACTCTGTCTCCCCCACACTCTCAGACATTGCAACCAGATCCTAACCACTCGATTGACCCTGTTAACCCAAACACTCTCATTCAGTGCATTTCAGATCCTAACCACTCGATTGACACAGTCTCCCCCACACTCTCACAAATTGCGTTCCAGATCCTAACCGGTCGATTGACCCTGACACCACCACAGTCTCAGACAGTGCATTCCATACCCTAACCACTCAATTGACCCTGTCTCCCCCACACTCTCAGACAGTGCGTTCCAGATCCTAACCACTCGATTGACCCTGACTCCCCCACACTCTCAGACAGTGCATTCCAGATGCTAAATACTCGATTGACCCTGTCTCCCCGACACCCTCAGAAAGTGCGTTCCAGACCCTAACCACTCGATTGACCCTGTCTCCCCCACACTCTCAGACACTGCGCTCCAGATCCTAACCACTCGATTGACCCTGTCTCCCCCTCACTCTCAGACAGTGCGTTCCAGATCCTAACCACTCGATTGACCCTGTCACCCCCACACTCTCACAGAGTGAATTCCAGACCCTAACCACTCGATTGACCCTGTCTACCCCACACTCTCAGACAGTGCGTTCCAGATCTTAACCACTCGATTGACCCTTTCCCCCCCACACTCTCAGTCAGTGCGTTCCAAAAGCTAACCATACGAATGACCCTGTCTCTGCAGCACACCCTGTCAGTGCCTTCCAGATCATACCAACTCTTTTGAACCTTTCTCCACTTCACTCTCAGACAGTGCGTTCCAGATCCTAACTACTCGATTGACCCTGTCTACCCCACACTCTCAGACAGTGCATTCCAGACCCTAACCTCTCGATTGACACTGTCTCCCCCACAATCTCAGACAGTGCATTCCAGACCCCAACCACTCGATTGACCCTGACTCAACAACACTCTCAGAAAGTGCATTCCAGATCCTAACCTCTCGATTGACCCTGTCTCCCCCACACTCTCAGTCAGTGCATTTGAAATCCCAGCCACTCGATTGATCCTGTCTCCCCCACACTCTCAGACAGTGCATTCATGACCCTAACCACTCGATTGACCCTGTCTCCCCCACACTCTCAGACAGTGCATTTGAAATCCTAACCACTCGATTGACCCTGTCTCCCCCACACTCTCAGACTGTGGGTTCCAGACCCTAAACTCTCGATTGACCCTGTCTCCCCCACACTCTCAGAAAGTGCATTCCCGACCCTAACCACTCGATTGACCCTGTCTCCCCCGTACTCTCAGACAGTGCATTCCAGATCCTAACCACTCGATTGACACTATCTCCCCCACACTCTCAGACAGTGTGTTCCAGATCCTAACCACTCAATTGACCCTGTCACCCCCAAAACTCTCACAGAGTGAATTCCAGACCCTAAACACACGAATGAACCTGTCTCTGCAGCACACCCTGTCAGGGACTTCCAGATCATACCAACTCTATTGAACCTTTCTCCCCTTCACTCTCAGACAGTGCGTTCCAGATCTTAACCAATCGATTGACCCTGTCTCCCCCACACTCTCAGACATTGCAACCAGATGCTAAATACTCGATTGACCCTGTTCACCCTACACACTCAGACAGTGCGTTCCAGATCCTAACCACTCGATTGACCCTGTCTCCCCCACACTCTCAGACAGTGCGTTCCAGATCCTAACCACTCGATTGACCCTGTCTCCCCCACACTCTCAGACAGTGCGTCCCAGATCCTAACCACTCGATTGACCCTGTCTCCCCCACACTCTCAGTCAGTGTGTTCCAGATACTAACCTCGCAATTGACCCTGTCTGCCCCACACTCTCAGACAGTGCGTTCCAGACCCTAACCACTCGATTGACCCTGTCTCCCCCACACTCTGTGTGTTCCAGATCCTAACCACTCGATTGACCCTGTCTCCCCGACGCTCTCAGACATAGTTTTCCAGATCCTAACCACTCAATTGACACTATCTCCCCCACACTCTCAGACAGTGCGTTCCAGATCCTAACCACTCGATTGACCCTGACTCCCCCACACTCTCAGACATTGCGTTCCAGATCCTAACCACTCGATTGACCCTGTCTCCCCAACACTCTCAGACAGTGCATTCCAGATCCTAACCAGTCGATTGACCCTGTCACCCCACACTCTCAGACAGTGCATTCCAGACCCTAACCACTCGATTAACCCTGTATCCTCCACACTCTCAGACAGTGCATTCCAGACCATAAACACTCGATTGACTCTGTCGCCACCACCAACACAGACAGTGCATTCCAGATCCTAACCACTCGATTGACCCTGTTTCCCCCAAACTCTCAGACAGTGCATTTGAAATCCTAAACACTCGATTGATCCTGTCTCCCCCAAACTCTCAGACAGTGCATTCCAGATCGAAACCACTCGATTGACCCTGTCTCCCCCAAACTCTCAGACAGCGTATTCCAGATCCTAACCTCTCGATTGACCCTGTCTCCCCCACACTCTCAGACAGTGCGTTCCAGACCCTAACCACTCGATTGACACTGTCTCCACCACACTCTCACACAGTGCATTGCAGATACTAAACACTCGATTGACCCTGTCACACCCACACTCTCAGTCAGTGCATTCCAGACCCTAACCACTCGATTGTCCCTGTCCCCCCCACACTCTCAGTCATTGCGTTCCAAAAGCTAACCACACGAATGACCCTGTCTCTGCAGCACACCCTGTCAGTGCCTTCCAGATCATACCAACTCGATTGAACCTTTCTCCCCTTCACTCTCAGACAGTGCATTCCAGATGCTAAATACTCGATTGACCTGTCTCCCCCACACTCTCAGACAGTGCGTTCCAGATGCTAAATACTCGATTGACCCTGTCTCCCCCACACTCTCAGACAGTGCGTTCCAGACCCTAACCACTCAATTGACCCTGTTCCCCCAACACTCTCAGTCAGTGCGTTCCAATAGCTAACCACACGAATGACCCTGTCTCTGCAGCACACCCTGTCAGTGCCTTCCAGATCATACCAACTCGATTGAACCTTTCTCCCCTTCACTCTCAGACAGTGCATTCCAGATGCTAAATACTCGATTGACCCTGTCACCCCCACACTCTCAGATTGTGCGTTCCAGATCCTAAATACTCGATTGACCCTGTCTCCCCCACACTCTCAGACAGTGCATTCCAGACCCTAACCACTCGATTGACCCTGTTTCCCCCACAATCTCAGAAAGTGCATTCCAGATGCTAAATACTCGATTGACCCTGTCTCCCCCACACTCTCAGACAGTGCATTCCAGATGCTAAATACTCGATTGACCCTGTCTCCCCCACACTTTCAGACAGTGTTTTCCAGATCCTAAACACTCAATTGACCCTAGCATCCCAAAAAATCACAGACAGTATATAACTGACCCTAAGCACTCAAGTTGATCCTGTCTCCCCCACACTCTCAGTCATTGCATTCCAGATCCTAACCACTCGATTGACTCTGTCTCCCCCACACTCTCAGACATTGCAACCAGATCCTAACCACTCGATTGACCCTGTCAACCCAAACACTCTCATTCAGTGCATTCCAGATCCTAACCACTCGATTGACACAGTCTCCCCCACACTCTCACAAAGTGCGTTCCAGATCCTAACCGGTCGATTGACCCTGACACCACCACAGTCTCAGACAGTGCATTCCATACCCTAACCACTCGATAGATCCTGTCTCCCCCACACTCTCAGACAGTGCGTTCCAGATCCTAACCACTCGATTGACCCTGTCTCCCCCACACTCTCAGACAGTGCGTTCCAGATCCTAACCACTCGATTGACCCTGACTCCCCCACACTCTCAGACAGTGCATTCCAGATGCTAAATACTCGATTGACCAGGTCTCCCTCACACTCTCAGAAAGTGCGTTCCAGACCCTATCCACTCGATTGACCCTGTCTCCCCCTCACTCTCAGACAGTGCGTTCCAGATCCTAACCACTCGATTGACCCTGTCTCCCCCACACTCTCACACAGTGTATTGCAGATCCTAACCACTCGATTGACACTGTCACCCCCACACTCTCACAGAGTGAATTCCAGACCCTAACCACTCGATTGACCCTGTCTATCCCACACTCTCAGACAGTGCGTTCCAGATCCTAACCACTCGATTGACGCTGTCCCCCCAACACTCTCAGTCAGTGCGTTCCAAAAGCTAACCACACGAATGACCCTGTCTCTGCAGCACACCCTGTCAGTGCCTTCCAGATCATACCAACTCGATTGAACCTTTCTCCCCTTCCCTCTCAGACAGTGCGTTCCAGATCCTAACCACTCGATTGACCCTGTCTCCCCCACACTCTCAGACATTGCAACCAGATCCTAACCACTCAATTGACCCTGTCTCCCAGACACTCTCAGACAGTGCATTCCAGATCCTAACCACTCGATTGACCCTGACACAACCACACTCTCAGAAAGTGCATTCCAGATCCTAACCTCTCGATTGACCCTGTCTCCCCCACACTCTCAGACAGTGCGTTTGAAATCCTAACCACTCGATTGATCCTGTCTCCCCCACACTCTCAGACAGTGCATTTGAAATCCTAACCACTCGATTGACACTATCTCCCCCACACTCTCAGACAGTGTGTTCCAGATCCTAACCACTCAATTGACCCTGTCACCCCCAAAACTCTCACAGAGTGAATTCCAGACCCTAAACACACGAATGACCCTGTCTCTGCAGCACACCCTGTCAGTGACTTCCAGATCATACCAACTCGATTGAACCTTTCTCCCCTTCACTCTCAGACAGTGCGTTCCAGATCCTAACCAATCGATTGACCCTGTCTCCCCCACACTCTCAGACAGTGCATTCCAGACCCTAACCAATCGATTGACCCTGTCTCCCCCACACTCTCAGACAGTGCATTCCAGATGCTAAATACTCGATTGACCCTGTTCTCCCTACACACTCAGACAGTGCGTTCCAGATCCTAACCACTCGATTGACCCTGTCTCCCCCACACTCTCAGTCAGTGTGTTCCAGATACTAACCTCGCGATTGACCCTGTCTGCCCCACACTCTCAGACAGTGCGTTCCAGACCCTAACCACTCGATTAACCCTGTCTCCCCCACACTCTCAGACAGTGCGTTCCAGACCCTAACCACTCGATTGACCCTGTCTCCGCCACACTCTGTGTGTTCCAGATCCTAACCACTCGATTGACCCTGTCTCCCCGACGCTCTCAGACATTGTTTTCCAGATCCTAACCACTCAATTGACCCTGTCTCCCCCACACTCTCAGACAGTGCATTCATGACCCTAACCACTCGATTGACCCTGTCTCCCCCACACTCTCAGTCAGTGCGTTCCAGATCCTAACCACTCGATTGACCCTGTCACCCCCACACTCTCAGACTGTGGGTTCCAGACCCTAAACTCTCGATTGACCCTGTCTCCCCCACACTCTCAGAAAGTGCATTCCCGACCCTAACCACTCGATTGACCCTGTCTCCCCCATACTCTCAGACAGTGCATTCCAGATCCTAACCACTCGATTGACACTATCTCCCCCACACTCTCAGACAGTGTTTTCCAGATCCTAACCACTCAATTGACCCTGTCACCCCCAAAACTCTCACAGAGTGAATTCCAGACCCTAACCAGACGAATGACCCTGTCTCTGCAGCACACCCTGTCAGTGACTTCCAGATCATACCAACTCTATTGAACCTTTCTCCCCTTCACTCTCAGACAGTGCGTTCCAGATCCTAACCAATCGATTGACCCTGTCTCCCCCACACTCTCAGACAGTGCATTCCAGATGCTAAATACTCGATTGACCCTGTTCACCCTACACACTCAGACAGTGCGTTCGAGATCCTAACCACTCGATTGACCCTGTCTCCCCCACACTCTCAGACAGTGCGTTCCAGATCCTAACCACTCGATTGACCCTGTCTCCCCCACACTCTCAGACAGTGCGTCCCAGATCCTAACCACTCGATTGACCCTGTCTCCCCCACACTCTCAGTCAGTGTGTTCCAGATACTAACCTCGCAATTGACCCTGTCTGCCCCACACTCTCAGACAGTGCGTTCCAGACCCTAACCACTCGATTGACCCTGTCTCCGCCACACTCTGTGTGTTCCAGATCCTAACCACTCGATTGACCCTGTCTCCCCGACGCTCTCAGACATAGTTTTCCAGATCCTAACCACTCAATTGACACTATCTCCCCCACACTCTCAGACAGTGCGTTCCAGATCCTAACCACTCGATTGACCCTGACTCCCCCACACTCTCAGACATTGCATTCCAGATCCTAACCACTCGATTGACCCTGTTTCCCCCAAACTCTCAGACAGTGCATTTGAAATCCTAAACACTCGATTGATCCTGTCTCCCCCAAACTCTCAGACAGTGCATTCCAGATCGAAACCACTCGATTGACCCTGTCTCCCCCAAACTCTCAGACAGCGTATTCCTGATCCTAACCTCTCGATTGACCCTGTCTCCCCCACACTCTCAGACAGTGCGTTCCAGACCCTAACCACTCGATTGACACTGTCTCCACCACACTCTCACACAGTGCATTGCAGATACTAAACACTCGATTGACCCTGTCACACCCACACTCTCAGTCAGTGCATTCCAGACCCTAACCACTCGATTGTCCCTGTCCCCCCCACACTCTCAGTCATTGCGTTCCAAAAGCTAACCACACGAATGACCCTGTCTCTGCAGCACACCCTGTCAGCGCCTTCCAGATCATACCAACTCGATTGAACCTTTCTCCCCTTCACTCTCAGACAGTGCATTCCAGATGCTAAATACTCGATTGACCTGTCTCCCCCACACTCTCAGACAGTGCATTCCAGATCCTAACCACTCGATTGCCCATGTCTCCACCACACTCTGACGCAGTGCATTCCACATCTATACTATTCGATTGTCCCTGACACCACCACAGTCTCAGACAGTGCATTCCAGATCCGAACCACGCGATTGATCCTGTCTCCCCAACATCCTCAGACAGTGTATTCCAGACAATAACCATGCCATTGACCCTGTCTACACCACACTCTCAGGCATTTCATTCCAGACCATAACAAATTGATTGACCCATTCTACACCACTCTCTCACACAGTGCATTCCAGATCCTAACCACTCGATTGACCCTGTCTCACCCTCACTCTCAGAGAGTGCATTCAAGACCATAACCAGTCGATTGAACATAATTCTCCCAAACTCTCAGAAAGTGCGTTCAAGATCCTAACCACGCGATTGACCCTAACACCACCACAGTCAAAGACAGTGAATTCCAGATCCTGACCACTCGATTGACCCTGTCTCCCCAACAATCTCAGAGAGTGTATTCCAGATCCAATCCACTCGAATGACTCTGTCTACACCATACTCTCAGACAGTGCATTCCAGATCCTAACCCCTCGATTGAACTTGTCTCCCCAACTCTCTAAGACAGTGCATTCCAGATCCTAATGACTCGATTGTCCCTTTCTCCCCCACACTCTCAGACAGTGTGTTCCAGATCGTTACCTCTCGATTGACCCCGTCTCCCACACAATCTCAGACAGAGCGTTCCAGATCCTAGCCACTCGATTGACCCTGTCTCCCCCACACTCTCAGAGAGTGCATTCCAGACACTAACCAGTTGATTGACCCTGACGCCCCACCAAACTATCAGACAGTGCATTCCAGATACAAAGCACTCGATTGACCCTGTCTCCACGACATTCTCAGACAGTGCGTTCCATAACCAAACTACTTGATTGACCCTGACACCACCACAGTCTCAGACAGTGCTTTCCATATCCTAACCCCTCGATTGAACTTGTCTCCCCAACTCACTCATACAGTGCTTTCCAGATCCTAACCACTCGATTGTCCCTGTCTCCCCCACACTCTCAGACAGTGCATTTGAAATCCTAATCACACGATTGACCCTGTCTCCCCCACACTCTCAGACAGTGCATTTGAAATCCTAATCACACGATTGACCCTGTCTCCACAACCATCTCAGATAGCGCTTTCCAAAGCCTAACCTCTCGATTGACCCTGTCTCCCACACACTCTCAGACAGTTCATTCCAGATCCTAACGACTCGAATGACCCTGTCTCCCCAACACTCTCAGGCATTGCATTCCAGACCCTAAAGACTCGATTGACCCTGTCTCCCTGACACTCTCAAAGAGTGCATTCCAGATCCTAAGCACTCGACTGACCCTGTATACGCCACAATCTCAGTCAGTGCAGTCCAGATACTAAACACTCGATTGAACATGTCTACGACACATTCCCAGACTATGCGTTCCATATCCAAACCGCTTGATTGACCCAGTCTCCCCCACAATCTCAGACAGTGCGTTCCAGATCCTAAACACTCGATTGACCCTGTCTCCCCCACACTCTCAGACAGTGCATTTGAAATCCTAATCACACGATTGACCCTGTCTCCACAACCATCTCAGATAGCGCTTTCCAAAGCCTAACCTCTCGATTGACCCTGTCTCCCACACACTCTCAGACAGTTCATTCCAGATCCTAACGACTCGAATGACCCTGTCTCCCCAACACTCTCAGGCATTGCATTCCAGACCCTAAAGACTCGATTGACCCTGTCTCCCTGACACTCTCAAAGAGTGCATTCCAGATCCTAAGCACTCGACTGACCCTGTATACGCCACAATCTCAGTCAGTGCAGTCCAGATACTAAACACTCGATTGAACATGTCTACGACACATTCCCAGACTATGCGTTCCATATCCAAACCGCTTGATTGACCCAGTCTCCCCCACAATCTCAGACAGTTCATTCCAGATCCTAACCACTCGATTGACCCTGTCTCCCCTACACTCTCAGACAGTGCGTTCTAGATCTAAACCACTCGATTGACCAGGTCTCCACCACACTGTCAAACATTGCGTTCCAGACCCTAAACACTCGATTGAACCTATCTCCCCGACACTCTCAGAGAGTGCATTCCAGATCCTAACCACTCGATTGACCCTGTCTCCCCCACACTCTCAGACAGTGCATTCTAGATCCTAACCCTCAATTGACCCGGTCTCCCCCAAAATCTAAGAAAGTGCGTTCAATTTCCTAACCACTTGATTGACCCTGTCTCCCCAACACTGTCAGACAGGTCATTCCAGATCCTAACCACTCGATTGACCCTGTCTCCCCCACACTCTCAGAAAGTGCATTCCAGGCCCTAATCACTCGATTGACCCTGTCTCTACCACACTCTCAGACAGTGGATTCCAGATCCTAACCACTCGATTGGCCCTGTCTCCACCACACACTCAGAAAGTGCGTACCAACAATAACCACTCGATTGATTCTGTCTCCACAAATTCTTAGACAGTGCATTCCAGATCCTATACACTCCATTGATCCTGTCTCCCCCACACTCTCAGACAGTGCTTTCCAGATCCTAACCACTCGATTGACCCTGTCTCCCCCACCCTCTCAGACAGTACATTCCAGATCCTAACCAATCGATTGACCCTGTCTCCCCCACACTCTCAGACACTGCATTCCAGACCCTAACCACTCGATTGACCCTGTCTCCCCTACACTCTCAGACACTGCATTCCAGACCCTAACCAATCGATTGAATCTGTCTCCACCACACTGTCAAACAGTGCGTTCGAGACCCTAACCACTCGATTGAACCTGTCTCTCCCACACTCTCAGGCAGTGCATTCCAGACCCTAACCTCTCGATTGACCCTGTCTCCACCACATTCTCAGAGGGTGCAGTCCAGATCCTAACGACTCGATTGATCCTGTCACCCCCACACTCTCAGACAGTGTATTCCAGACCATAACCATTCGATTGACCCTGTCAACACCACACTCTCAGGCATTGCATTCCAGACCATAACCAATCGATTGACCCAATCTACACCACTCTCTCACACAGTGCATTCCAGATCCTAACCATTCGATTGACCCTGTCTCACCCTCACTCTCAGAGAGTGCATTCCTGACACTATAAGGTTGATAGACCCTAACTCTCCCAAAATCTGAAAAAGTGCGTTCAAGATCCTAACCACTCGATTGACCCTGTCTCCCCCTCACTCTCAGACAGTGCATTCCAGACCCTAACCACTCGATTTACTCTGTCTCCACCACAAATTCAGACAGAGCATTCCAGATCCTAACCCCTCGATTGAACTTGTCTCCCCAACTCTCTCAGACAGTGCGTTCCAGATCCTAACCACTCGATTGACCATGTCTCCACCAAACTCTCAGACAGTGCGTTCCATATCCAAACTACTTGATTGACCCTGTCTCCCGCACACTCTCAGACAGTGCATTCCAGATCCTAACCAAACGATTGACCCTGTCTCCCCCACACTCTCAGACAGTGCATTCCAGATGCTAAATACTCGATTGACCCTGTCTCCCCCACACTCTCAGACAGTGTTTTCCAGATCCTAAACACTCAATTGACCCTAGCATCCCAAAAAATCACTGACAGTATATAACTGACCCTAAGCACTCAAGTTGATCCTGTCTCCCCCACACTCTCAGTCATTGCATTCCAGATCCTAACCACTCGATTGACTCTGTCTCCCCCACACTCTCAGACATTGCAACCAGATCCTAACCACTCGATTGACCCTGTCAACCCAAACACTCTCATTCAGTGCATTCCAGATCCTAACCACTCGATTGACACAGTCTCCCCCACACTCTCACAAAGTGCGTTCCAGATCCTAACCGGTCGATTGACCCTGACACCACCACAGTCTCAGACAGTGCATTCCATACCCTAACCACTCGATTGACCCTGTCTCCCCCACACTCTCAGACAGTGCGTTCCAGATCCTAACCACTCGATTGACCCTGACTCCCCCACACTCTCAGACAGTGCATTCCAGATGCTAAATACTCGATTGACCAGGTCTCCCTCACACTCTCAGAAAGTGCGTTCCAGACCCTATCCACTCGATTGACCCTGTCTCCCCCTCACTCTCAGACAGTGCATTCCAGATCCTAACCACTCGATTGACCCTGTCTCCCCCACACTCTCACACAGTGTATTGCAGATCCTAACCACTCGATTGACACTGTCACCCCCACACTCTCACAGAGTGAATTCCAGACCCTAACCACTCGATTGACCCTGTCTATCCCACACTCTTAGACAGTGCGTTCCAGACCCTAACCACTCGATTGACCCTGTCCCCCCCACACTCTCAGTCAGTGCGTTCCAAAAGCTAACCACACGAATGACCCTGTCTCTGCAGCACACCCTGTCAGTGCCTACCAGATCATACCAACTCGATTGAACCTTTCTCCCCTTCCCTCTCAGACAGTGCGTTCCAGATCCTAACCACTCGATTGACCCTGTCTACCCCACACTCTCAGACATTGCAACCAGATCCTAACCACTCAATTGACCCTGTCTCCCAGACACTCTCAGACAGTGCATTCCAGATCCTAACCACTCGATTGACCCTGACACAACCACACTCTCAGAAAGTGCATTCCAGATCCTAACCTCTCGATTGACCCTGTCTCCCCCACACTCTCAGACAGTGCGTTTGAAATCCTAACCACTCGATTGATCCTGTCTCCCCCACACTCTCAGACAGTGCATTTGAAATCCTAACCACTCGATTGATCCTGTCTCCCCCACACTCTCAGACAGTGCATTCCAGACCCTAACCACTCGATTGACCCTGTCTCCCAGACACTCCCAGTCAGTGCGTTCCAGATCCTAACCACTCGATTGACCCTGTCTCCCCCACACTCTCAGACAGTGCGTTCCAGATCCTAACCACTCGATTGACACTGTCTCCCCCACACTCTCAGACAGTGCGTCCCAGATACTAAACACTCGATTTACCCTGTCACCCCCATACTCTCAGACAGTGCGTTCCAGATCCTAACCACTCGATTGATCCTGTCTCCCCCACACTCTCAGACAGTGCATTCATGACCCTGACGACTCGATTGACCCTGTCTCCCCCAAACTCTCAGACAGTGCGTTCCAGACCTTAACCACTCCATTGACCCTGTCTGCCCCACACTCTCAGACAGTGCGTTCCAGATCCTAACCACGCGATTGACCCTGTCTACCCCACACTCTCAGACAGTGCGTTCCAGATGCTAAATACTCGATTGACCCTGTCTCCCCCACACTCTCAGACAGTGCATTCCAGATCCTAACCACACGATTGACCCTTTCTACCCCACACTCTCAGACACTGCATGCCAGATCCTAACCACTCGAATGACCCGGTCTCGCCCAAAATCTCAGAAAGTGTGTTCAAGATCCTAACCACTCGATTGACCCTGTCTCCCCCACACTCTCAGACAGTGGATTCCAGATCCAAACCACTCGATTGACCCTTTCTTCCCCACACTCTCAGACAGTGCATTCCAGATCCTAACCACTCGATTGCCCATGTCTCCACCACACTCTGACGCAGTGCATTCCACATCTATACCATTCGATTGTCCCTGACACCACCACAGTCTCAGACAGTGCATTCCAGATCCGAACCACGCGATTGATCCTGTCTCTCCCACTCTCTCAGACAGTGTATTCCAGACAATAACCATGCCATTGACCCTGTCTACACCACACTCTCAGGCATTTCATTCCAGACCATAACAAATTGATTGACCCATTCTACACCACTCTCTCACACAGTGCATTCCAGATCCTAACCACTCGATTGACCCTGTCTCACCCTCACTCTCAGAGAGTGCATTCAAGACCATAACCAGTCGATTGAACATAATTCTCCCAAACTCTCAGAAAGTGCGTTCAAGATCCTAACCACGCGATTGACCCTAACACCACCACAGTCAAAGACAGTGAATTCCAGATCCTGACCACTCGATTGACCCTGTCTCCCCAACAATCTCAGAGAGTGTATTCCAGATCCAATCCACTCGAATGACTCTGTCTACACCATACTCTCAGACAGTGCATTCCAGATCCTAACCCCTCGATTGAACTTGTCTCCCCAACTCTCTAAGACAGTGCATTCCAGATCCTAATGACTCGATTGTCCCTTTCTCCCCCACACTCTCAGACAGTGTGTTCCAGATCGTTACCTCTCGATTGACCCCGTCTCCCACACAATCTCAGACAGAGCGTTCCAGATCCTAGCCACTCGATTGACCCTGTCTCCCCCACACTCTCAGAGAGTGCATTCCAGACACTAACCAGTTGATTGACCCTGACGCCCCACCAAACTATCAGACAGTGCATTCCAGATACAAAGCACTCGATTGACCCTGTCTCCACGACATTCTCAGACAGTGCGTTCCATAACCAAACTACTTGATTGACCCTGACACCACCACAGTCTCAGACAGTGCTTTCCATATCCTAACCCCTCGATTGAACTTGTCTCCCCAACTCACTCATACAGTGCTTTCCAGATCCTAACCACTCGATTGTCCCTGTCTCCCCCACACTCTCAGACAGTGCATTTGAAATCCTAATCACACGATTGACCCTGTCTCCCCCACACTCTCAGACAGTGCATTTGAAATCCTAATCACACGATTGACCCTGTCTCCACAACCATCTCAGATAGCGCTTTCCAAAGCCTAACCTCTCGATTGACCCTGTCTCCCACACACTCTCAGACAGTTCATTCCAGATCCTAACGACTCGAATGACCCTGTCTCCCCAACACTCTCAGGCATTGCATTCCAGACCCTAAAGACTCGATTGACCCTGTCTCCCTGACACTCTCAAAGAGTGCATTCCAGATCCTAAGCACTCGACTGACCCTGTATACGCCACAATCTCAGTCAGTGCAGTCCAGATACTAAACACTCGATTGAACATGTCTACGACACATTCCCAGACTATGCGTTCCATATCCAAACCGCTTGATTGACCCAGTCTCCCCCACAATCTCAGACAGTGCGTTCCAGATCCTAAACACTCGATTGACCCTGTCTCCCCCACACTCTCAGACAGTGCATTTGAAATCCTAATCACACGATTGACCCTGTCTCCACAACCATCTCAGATAGCGCTTTCCAAAGCCTAACCTCTCGATTGACCCTGTCTCCCACACACTCTCAGACAGTTCATTCCAGATCCTAACGACTCGAATGACCCTGTCTCCCCAACACTCTCAGGCATTGCATTCCAGACCCTAAAGACTCGATTGACCCTGTCTCCCTGACACTCTCAAAGAGTGCATTCCAGATCCTAAGCACTCGACTGACCCTGTATACGCCACAATCTCAGTCAGTGCAGTCCAGATACTAAACACTCGATTGAACATGTCTACGACACATTCCCAGACTATGCGTTCCATATCCAAACCGCTTGATTGACCCAGTCTCCCCCACAATCTCAGACAGTTCATTCCAGATCCTAACCACTCGATTGACCC
The DNA here is from genome assembly GCF_017639515.1 of Carcharodon carcharias. Lineage (NCBI taxonomy): Eukaryota > Metazoa > Chordata > Chondrichthyes > Lamniformes > Lamnidae > Carcharodon > Carcharodon carcharias. The sequence goes on from NC_054490.1 coordinate 2,397,270, forward strand.
TGTCTCCCCTACACTCTCAGACAGTGCGTTCTAGATCTAAACCACTCGATTGACCAGGTCTCCACCACACTGTCAAACATTGCGTTCCAGACCCTAAACACTCGATTGAACCTATCTCCCCGACACTCTCAGAGAGTGCATTCCAGATCCTAACCACTCGATTGACCCTGTCTCCCCCACACTCTCAGACAGTGCATTCTAGATCCTAACCCTCAATTGACCCGGTCTCCCCCAAAATCTAAGAAAGTGCGTTCAATTTCCTAACCACTTGATTGACCCTGTCTCCCCAACACTGTCAGACAGGTCATTCCAGATCCTAACCACTCGATTGACCCTGTCTCCCCCACACTCTCAGAAAGTGCATTCCAGGCCCTAATCACTCGATTGACCCTGTCTCTACCACACTCTCAGACAGTGGATTCCAGATCCTAACCACTCGATTGGCCCTGTCTCCACCACACACTCAGAAAGTGCGTACCAACAATAACCACTCGATTGATTCTGTCTCCACAAATTCTTAGACAGTGCATTCCAGATCCTATACACTCCATTGATCCTGTCTCCCCCACACTCTCAGACAGTGCTTTCCAGATCCTAACCACTCGATTGACCCTGTCTCCCCCACCCTCTCAGACAGTACATTCCAGATCCTAACCAATCGATTGACCCTGTCTCCCCCACACTCTCAGACACTGCATTCCAGACCCTAACCACTCGATTGACCCTGTCTCCCCTACACTCTCAGACACTGCATTCCAGACCCTAACCAATCGATTGAATCTGTCTCCACCACACTGTCAAACAGTGCGTTCGAGACCCTAACCACTCGATTGAACCTGTCTCTCCCACACTCTCAGGCAGTGCATTCCAGACCCTAACCTCTCGATTGACCCTGTCTCCACCACATTCTCAGAGGGTGCAGTCCAGATCCTAACGACTCGATTGATCCTGTCACCCCCACACTCTCAGACAGTGTATTCCAGACCATAACCATTCGATTGACCCTGTCAACACCACACTCTCAGGCATTGCATTCCAGACCATAACCAATCGATTGACCCAATCTACACCACTCTCTCACACAGTGCATTCCAGATCCTAACCATTCGATTGACCCTGTCTCACCCTCACTCTCAGAGAGTGCATTCCTGACACTATAAGGTTGATAGACCCTAACTCTCCCAAAATCTGAAAAAGTGCGTTCAAGATCCTAACCACTCGATTGACCCTGTCTCCCCCTCACTCTCAGACAGTGCATTCCAGACCCTAACCACTCGATTTACTCTGTCTCCACCACAAATTCAGACAGAGCATTCCAGATCCTAACCCCTCGATTGAACTTGTCTCCCCAACTCTCTCAGACAGTGCGTTCCAGATCCTGACCACTCGATTGACCATGTCTCCACCACGCTCTCAGACAGTGCGTTCCAGATCCTAACCACTCGATTGACCATGTCTCCACCAAACTCTCAGACAGTGCGTTCCATATCCAAACTACTTGATTGACCCTGTCTCCCGCACACTCTCAGACAGTGCATTACAGATCCTAACCAAACGATTGACCCTGTCTCCACCACACTCTCAGTCAGTGCATTCCAGATCCTAACCACTTGATTGACCCCATCTCCCCCACACTCTCAGACAGAGCGTTCCAGACCCCAACTACTCAACTGACCATCTCTCCAACACTATTTCAGACAGTGCGTTCCAGATCCGGACCACTCGATTGATCCTGTCTCCCCCACATTCTCAGACAGTGCGTTCCAGATCCTAACCACTCGAATGACACAGTCTCCCCCACATTCTCAGACAGTGCATTCCAGATCCTAACCACTCGATAGACACTGTCTAACCCATACTCCCAGACAGTGCATTCCAGATCTTATACACTCCATTGAAACTGTCCAACCCACACTCTTAGACAGTGAATTCCAGATCCGAACCACTCGATTGACCCTGTCTACCCACATTCTCTGATAGTGCATTCAAGATCCATTACACTCGATTGACCCTGTCTCCACCACACTCTCAGATAGTGCATTCCAGACCCTAACCACTCGATTGACACTGTCTCCCCTACACTCTCAGACAGTGCATTCCAGATCCTAACCACTCGATTGACACAGTCTCCCCTACACTCTCAGACAGTGCATTCCAGATCCCAACCACTCGATTGACCCTGTCTCCCCCACAATTTCAGACATTGCATTTGGAATCCTAACCACTCGATTGACCCTGTCTCCCCCACACTCTCAGACAGTGCGTTCCAGATCCTAACCTCTCGATTGACCCAGTCTCCCCCACACTCTCAGACAGTGTGTTCCAGATCCTAACCTCTCGATTGACCCTGTCTCCCCCACAATTTCAGACATTGCATTTGGAATCCTAACCACTCGATTGACCCTGTCTCCCCCACACTCTCAGACAGTGCGTTCCAGATCCTAACCTCTCGATTGACGCAGTCTCCCCCACCTTCTCAGACAGTGCGTTCCAGATCCTAACCTCTCGATTGACCCTGTCTCCCCCAAACTCTCAGACAGTGCGTTCCAGATCCTAACCTCTCGATTGACCCTGTCACCCCCACACTCTCAGACAGTATGTTCCAGATCGTAAACTCTCGATTGACCCTGTCTCCCCCACACTCTCAGTCAGTGCATTTGAAATCCTAACCACTCGATTGATCCTGTCTCCCCCACACTCTCAGACAGTGCATTCCAGATCCTAACCACTCGATTGACCCTGTCTCCTCCACCTTTTCAGACAGTGCATTCAAGACCCTAACCGGTCGATTGACCCTGTTTCCCCCCTACTCTCAGAGAGTGCATTTGAAATCCTAACCACTCGATTGATCCTGTCTCCCCCACAGTCTCAGACAGTGCATTCCAGATCCTAACCACTCGATTGACCCTGTCTCCCCCACACTCTCAGTGCGTTCCAGATCCTAACCACTCGATTGATCCTGTCTTCCCCACACTCTCAGAGAGTGCATTCCAGATCCTAACCACTCGATTGACCCTGTCTCCGCCACACTCTCAGACAGTGCATTCCAGATCCTAACCACTCGATTGACCCTGTCCCTCCCACACTCTCAGTCAGTGCATTCCAGACCCTAACCACTCGATTGACCCTGTCCCCCCCACATTCTCAGTCAGTGCGTTCCAAAAGCTAACCACACGAATGAGCCTGTCTCTGCAGCACACCCTGTCAGTGCCTTCCAGATCATACCAACTCGATTGAACCTTTCTCCCCTTCACTCTCAGACAGTGCATTTCAAATCCTAACCATTCGATTGACCCTGTCTCCCCCACACTCTCAGTCAGTGTGTTCCAGATGCTAAAAACTCGATTGACCCTGTCTCCCCCACACTCTCAGACAGTGTTTTCCAGATGCTAAAAACTCGATTGACCCTGTCTCCCCAACACTCTCAGTCAGTGTGTTCCAGATGCTAAAATCTCGATTGACCCTGTCTCCCCCACACTCTCAGACAGTGCATTCCAGACCCTAACCACTCAATTGACTCTGTCTCCCCCACACTCTCAGACAGTGCGTTCCAGATCCTATCCACTCGATTGACCCTGTCTCCCCCACACTCTCAGACAGTGCATTCCACATGCTAAATACTCGATGACCCTGTCTCCCCCATACTCTCAGTCAGTGCATTCCAGACCCTAACCATTCGATTGACCCTGTCTCCCCCACACTCTCAGATTGTGCGTTCCAGATGCTAAATACTCGATTGACCCTGTCTCCCCCACACTCTCAGTCAGTGTATTCCAGACCCTAACTACTCGATTGACCCAGTTTCCCCCATACTCGCAGACAGTGCATTCCAGACCCTAACAACTTGATTGACCCTGTCTCCACCACAATGTCAGAGATTGAACTCCAAACTCTAAGCACACGATTGACCCTGACTACCCCGCACTCTCAGACAGTGCGTTCCAGATCCTAACCATTCGATTGACCCTGTCTCCCCCACACTCTGACGCAATGCATTCCACATCTATACCATTCGATTGACCCTGACACCACCACAGTCTCAGACAGTGCATCCCAGATCCGAACCACTCGATTGATCCTGTCTCCACAACATTCTCAGACAGTGTATTCCAGACAATAACCATTTGATTGACCCTGTCTACACCACACTCTCAGGCATTTCATTCCAGACCATAACATATTGATTGACCCAGTCTACACCACTCTCTCACACAGTGCATTCCAGAACCTAACCACTCGATTGACCCTGTCTCACCCTCACTCTCAGAGAGTGCATTCAAGACCCTAACCAGTCGATTGAACCTAACTCCCCCACACTCTCAGAAAGTGCGTTCAAGTTCCTAACCACGCGATTGACCCTAACACCACCACAGTCAAAGGCAGTGAATTCCTGATCCTGACCACTCGATTGACCCTGTCTCCCCAACAATCTCAGAGAGTGTATTCGAGATCCTAACTATTCGATTGACCCTGTCTCCCCCACACTCTCAGACAGTGCATTCCAGATCCAATCCACTCGATTGACTCTGTCTACGACACACTCTCAGACAGTGCATTCCAGATCCTAACCAATCGATTGACTCTGTCTACGACACACTCTCAGACAGTGCGTTCCAGATCCTAACCCCTCATTTGAACTTGTCTTCCCAACTCTCTAAGACAGTGCATTCCAGATCCTAGCCACTCGATTGTCCCTTTCTCCCCCACACTCTCAGACAGTGCGTTCCAGATCCAAACTACTTGATTGACCCTGACAGCACCACATCCCAGACAGTGTGTTCCAGATCCTAACCACTCGATTGAACTTGTCTCCCCAACTATCTCAGACAGTTAATTCCAGATCCTAACCACTCGATTGACCCTGTCTCCCCCACACTCTCAGACAGTGCATTCCAGATCCTAACCACACGATTGACCCTTTCTCCCCCACACTCTCAGACACTGCATGCCAGATCCTAATCACTCGAATGACCCGGTCTCGCCCAAAATCTCAGAAAGTGTGTTCAAGATCCTAACCACTCGATTGACCCTCTCTCACCCATACTCTCAGACAGTGGATTCCAGATCCTAACCACTCGATTGCCCCTGTCTCCCCCACACTCTGAAGCAGTGCATTCCACATCTATACCATTCGATTGACCCTGACACCACCACAGTCTCAGACAGTGCATTCCAGATCCGAACCACTCGATGGATCCTGTCTCCCCAACATTCTCAGACAGTGTATTTCAGACAATAACCATGCGATTGACCCTGTCTACACCACACTCTCAGGCATTTCATTCTAGACCATAACAAATCGATTGACCCAGTCTACTCCACTCTCTCACACAGTGCATTCCAGATCATAACCACTCGATTGACCCTGTCTCACCCTCACTCTCAGAGAGTGCATTCAAGACCATAACCAGTCGATTGAACATAATTCTCCCAAACTCTCAGAAAGTGCGTTCAAGATCCTAACCACGCGATTGACCCTAACACCACCACAGTCAAAGACAGTGAATTCCAGATCCTGACCACTCGATTGACCCTGTCTCCCCAACAATCTCAGAGAGTGTATTCCAGATCCAATCCACTCGATTGACTCTGTTTACACCATACTCTCAGACAGTGCATTCCAGATCATAACCAATCGATTGACTCTGTCTACGCCACACTCTCAGACAGTGCATTCCAGATCCTAACCCCTCGATTCAACTTGTCTCCCCAACTCTCTAAGACAGTGCATTCCAGATCCTAATGACTCGATTGTCCCTTTCTCCCCCACACTCTCAGACAGTGTGTTCCAGATCGTAACCTCTCGATTGACCCCGTCTCCCACACAATCTCAGACAGAGCGTTCCAGATCCTAGCCACTCGATTGACCCTGTCTCCCCCACACTCTCAGAGAGTGCATTCCAGACACCAACCAGTTGATTGACCCTGACGCCCCACCAAGCTATCAGACAGTGCATTCCAGATACAAAGCACTCGATTGACCCTGTCCCAACAACATTCTCAGACAGTGCGTTCCATAACCAAACTACTTGATTGACCCTGACACCACCACAGTCTCAGACAGTGCTTTCCATATCCTAACCCCTCGATTGAACTTGTCTCCCCAACTCTCTCATACAGTGCTTTCCAGATCCTAACCACACGACTGTCCCTGTCTCCCCCACACTCTCAGACAGTGCGTTCCAGATCCTAAACACTCGATTGACCCTGTCTCCCCCACACTCTCAGACAGTGCATTCCACACCCTAACCACTCGATTGACCCCATCTCCACAACCATCTCAGATAGCGCTTTCCAAAGCCTAACCTCTCGATTGACCCTGTCTCCCCCACACTCTCAGACAGTGCATTCCAGACCCTAACCACTCGATTGACCCTGTCTCCACCACACTCTCAGACAGTTCATTCCAGATTCTAACCACTCGAATGACCCTGTCTCCCCAACACTCTCAGGCATTGCATTCCAGACCCTAAAGACTCGATTGACCCTGTCTCCCTGACACTCTCAAAGAGTGCATTCCAGATCCTAAGCACTCGACTGACCCTGTATACGCCACAATCTCAGTCAGTGCATTCCAGATACTAAACACTCGATTGAACATGTCTACGACACATTCCCAGACTATGCGTTCCATATCCAAACCACTCGATTGACCCAGTCTCCCCCACAATCTCAGACAGTTCATTCCAGATCCTAGCCACTCGATTGACCCTGTCTCCCCTACACTCTCAGACAGTGCGTTCTAGATCTAAACCACTCGATTGACCCGGTCTCCACCACACTGTCAAACATTGCGTTCCAGACCCTAAACACTCGATTGACCCTATCTCCCCGACACTCTCAGAGAGTGCATTCCAGATCCTAACCACTCGATTGACCCTGTCTCCCCCACACTCTCAGACAGTGCATTCTAGATCCTAACCACTGAATTGACCCGGTCTCCCCCAAAATCTAAGAAAGTGCGTTCAATTTCCTAACCACTTGATTGACCCTGTCTCCACCACACACTCAGAAAGTGCGTGCCAGACAATAACCACTCGATTGATTCTGTCTCCACAAATTCTTAGACAGTGCATTCCAGATCCTAACCACTCCATTGATCCTGTCGCCCCCACAGTCACAGACAGTGCTTTCCAGATCCTAACCACTCGAATGACCCTGTCTCCCCCACCCTCTCAGACAGTACATTCCAGACCCTAACCACTCGATTGACCCTGTCTCCCCTACACTCTCAGACAGTGCATTCCAGAACCTAACCACTCGATTGACCCTGTCTCCCACACAATTTCAGACATTGCATTTGGAATCCTAACCACTCGATTGACCCTGTCTCACCACACTCTCAGACAGTGCGTTCCAGATCCTAACCTCTCGATTGACCATGTCTCCGCCACACTCTCAGACAGTGCGTTCCAGATCCTAACCTCTCGATTGACCCTGTCACCCCCACACTCTCACACAGTGCATTCCAGATCCTAACCACTTGATTGACCCTGTCTACGCCACACTCTCAGACAGTGCGTTCCAGATCCTAACCAATCGAATGACCCTGTCTCCCCCAAAATCTCAGACAGTGCGTTCCAGATCCTAACCACTCGATTGTCCCTGTCTCCCCCACACTCTCAGACAGTGCGTTCCAGATCCTAACCACTCGATTGACCCTGTCTCCACCACACTGTCAAACAGTGCGTTCGAGACCCTAACCACACTATTGAACCGGTCTCTCCCACACTCTCAGACAGTGTATTCCAGACCATAACCATTCGATTGACGCTGTCTCCCCCACACTCTCAGACATTGCGTTCCAGACCCTAAAGCCTCGATTGACCCTGTCTCCCTGACACTCTCAAAGAGTGCGTTCCAGATCCTAACCAATCGAATGACCCTGTCTCCCCCAAAATCTCAGTCAGTGCATTCCAGATCCTAACCAATCGATTGACCATGTCTCCACCACACTCTCAGACAGTGCGTTCCAGATCCTAATTACTCGATTGACCCTGTCTCCCCCACACTCTCAGACAGTGCGTTCCAGATCCTAACCACTCGATTGACCCTGTCTCCCCCACATTCTCAGACAGTGCGTTCCAGATCCTAACCACTTGATTGACCCCATCTCCCCCACACTCTCAGACAGAGCGTTCCAGACCCTAACCACTCAACTGACCGTCTCTCCAACACCATCTCAGACAGTGCGTTCCAGATCCTGACCACTCAATTGATCCTGTATCCCCCACACTCTCAGACAGAGCGTTCCAGATCCTAACCACTCGATTGACCCTAACTCCCACACACTCTCAGACAGAGCGTTCCAGACCCCAACCACTCAACTGACCGTCTCTCCAACATAATCTCAGACAGTGCGTTCCAGACCCAAACCACTCGATTGACCCTGTCTACTCAACAATTTAAGACCGTGCATTCCAGATCCTAACCACTCGATTGACCCTGTCTCCCCCATACACCCAGACAGTGCATTCCAGATCGTATACACTCCATTGACCCTTCTCCCCCACACTCTTAGACAGTGAATTCCAGATCCTAACCAATCGATTGACCCTGTCTTCCCCACACTCTCAGAGAGTGCGTTCCAGACCCTAACCACTCGATTGACCCTGTCTCCCCCACACTCTCAGACAGTGCGTTCCAGACCCTAACCACTCGATTGACCCTGTCCCCACCACACTCTCAGTCAGTGAATTCCAAAAGCTAACCACACGAATGACCCTTTCTCTGCAGCACACTCTGTCAGTGCCTTCCAGATCATACCAACTCGATTGAACCTTTCTCCTCTTCACTCTCAGACAGTGCGTTCCAGATCCTAACCACTCGATTGTCCCTTTCTCCACCACACTCTCAGACAGTGCATTCCAGAACGTAACCACTCGATTGACCCTGTCTCCCCCACACTCTCAGACAGTGCATTCCAGATCCTAACCACTCGATTGACCCTGTCTCCCCCACACTCTCACACAGTGCATTCCAGATCCTAACCACTCGATTGACCCTGTCTCCCCCACACTCTCAGACAGTGCATTCCAGATCCTAAGCACTTGACTGACCCTGTCTCCCCCACAATGTGAGACGCTGTATTCCAGACCGTAACCACTCGATTGACCCTGTCTCCCCCACTCTCGCAGACAGTGCATTCCTGAACCTAACCACTCAATTGACCCACCATCCCAAAAAATCACAGACAGTATATTCCTGACCCTAAGCACTCAAATTGATCCTGTCTCCCCCACAGTCTCAGTCAGTGCATTCCAGATCCTAACCACTCGATTGACTCTGTCTCCCCCGCACTCTCAGACACTGCGTTCCAGACCCTAAACACTCGATTGACACTAACTTCCCCACACTCTCAGACAAAGCATTCCAGATCCTAAGCACTTGACTGACCCTGTCTCCCCCACAATATGAGACGCTGTATTCCAGACCGTAACCACTCGATTGACCCTGTCTCCCCCACACTCTCAGACATTGCATTCCAGATCCTAAGCACTTGACTGACCCTGTCTCCCCCACAATGTGAGACGCTGTATTCCAGACCGTAACCACTCGATTGACCCTGTCGCCCCCACACTCTCAGACACTGCGTTCCAGACCCTAAACACTCGATTGACACTAACTTCCCCACACTCTCAGACAGAGCATTCCAGATCCTAAGCACTTGACTGACCCTGTCTCCCCCACAATATGAGACGCTGTATTCCAGACCGTAACCACTCGATTGACCCTGTCTCCCCCACACTCTCAGACAGTGCATTCCAGATCCTAAGCACTTGACTGACCCTGTCTCCCCCACAATGTGAGACGCTGTATTCCAGACCGTAACCACTCGATTGACCCTGTCTCCCCCACACTCTCAGACAGTGCATTCCAGACCCTAACCACTCGATTGACCCTGTCTCCCCCACACTCTCAGACAGTTCGTTCCAGACCCTAACCACTCGATTGACCCTGTCTGCACCTCACTCTCAGACAGTGGGTTCCAGACCCTAAACACTTGATTGACCCTGTCTCCCCCACACTCTCAGACAGTGCATTCGAGATCCTAACCACTCGATTGACACTGTCTGCACCTCACTCTCAGACAGATCATTCCAGATCCTAACCACTTGACTGACCCTGTCTCCCCCACAATATGAGACGCTGTATTCCAGACCCTAACCTCTCGATTGACCCTGTCGCCCCCACACTCTCAGACACTGCGTTCCAGACCCTAAACACTCGATTGACACTAACTTCCCCACACTCTCAGACAGAGCATTCCAGATCCTAAGCACTTGACTGACCCTGTCTCCCCCACAATATGAGACGCTGTATTCCAGACCGTAACCACTCGATTGACCCTGTCTCCCCCACACTCTCAGACAGTGCATTCCAGACCCTAACCACTCGAAAGACCCTGTCTCCCCCACACTCTCAGACAGTTCGTTCCAGACCCTAACCACTCGATTGACCCTGTCTCCCCCACACTCTCAGACAGTGGGTTCCAGACCCTAAACACTTGATTGACCCTGTCTCCCCCACAATATGAGACGCTGTATTCCAGACCCTAACCTCTCGATTGACCCTGTCGCCCCCACACTCTCAGACACTGCGTTCCAGATCCTAAACACTCGATTGACCCTGTATCCACCACACTCTCAGACTGTGCATTCCAGACCATAATCAATCAATTGACTCTGTCTCCACCACCAACACAGACAGTGCATTCCAGATCCTAACCACTCGATTGACCCAGTTTCCCCCAAACTCTCAGACAGTGCATTTGAAATCCTAACCACTCGATTGACCCTGTCACCCCCACACTCTCAGACAGTGCGTTCCAGACCTTAACCACTCGATTGACCCTGTCTCCACCACACTCTCAGACATTGCATTTGAAATCCAAACCACTCGATAGACACTGTCTCTCCCACACTCTCAGACTGTACGTTCCCGACACTAACCACTCGATTGACCCTGTCTCCCTCACACTCTCAGACAGTGCATTCCAGATCCTAACCTCTCGATTGACACAGTCTCCCCCACACTCTCAGAGAGTGCGTTCCAGATCCTAACCACTCGATTGACCCTGTCTCCCCCACACTCTCAGACATTGCATTTGAAATCCAAACCAATCGATAGACACTGTCTCCCCCACACTCTCAGACAGTGCATTCCAGATCCTAACCACTCGATTGTCCCTGTCTCCCCCACACTCTCAGACAGTGGGTTCCTGACCCTAAACTCTCGATTGACCCTGTTTCCCCCACTCTCGCAGACAGTGCATTCCTGAACCTAACCACTCAATTGACCCACCATCCCAAAAAATCACAGACAGTATATTCCTGACCCTAAGCACTCAAATTGATCCTGTCTCCCCCACACTCTCAGACACTGCCTTCCAGACCCTAAACACTCGATTGACACTAACTTCCCCACACTCTCAGACAGAGCATTCCAGATCCTAAGCACTTGACTGACCCTGTCTCGCCCACAATATGAGACGCTGTATTCCAGACCCTAACCACTCGACTGACCCTGTCTCCCCAACACTCTCAGACAATGTATTCCAGATCCTAACCACTGGATTGACCCAGTCTACACCACTCTCTCACACAGTGCATTCCACATGCTAAATACTCGATTGACCCTGTCTCCCCCACACTCCCAGACAGTGCGTTCCAGACCCTAACCACTCGACTGACCCTGTCTCCCCAACACTCTCAGACAATGTATTCCAGATCCTAACCACTGGATTGACCCAGTCTACACCACTCTCTCACACAGTGCATTCCAGATTCTAACCATTCGATTGACTCTGTCTCACCCTCACTCTCAGAGAGTGCATTCCTGACACTAAAAGGTTGATAGACCCTAACTCCCCCAAACTCTCAAAAAGTGCGTTCAAGATCCTAACCACTCGATTGAACCTGTCTCCCCCACACTCTCAGACAGAGCATTCCAGACCCTAACCACTCGATTTACTCTGTCTCCACCACAAATTCAGACAGTGCATTCCAGATCCTAACCCCTCGATTTAACATGTCTCCCCAACTCTCTCAGACAGTGCGTTCCAGATCCTAACCACTCGATTGTCCCTGTCTCCCCCACACTCTCAGACAGTGCGTTCCAGATCCTAACCACTCGATTGACCCTGTCTCCACCACACTGTCAAACAGTGCGTTCGAGACCCTAACCACACGATTGAACCGGTCTCTCCCACAATCTCAGACAGTGTATTCCAGACCATAACCATTCGATGGACGCTGTCTCCCCCACACTCTCAGACATTGCGTTCCAGACCCTAAAGACTCGATTGACCCTGTCTCCCTGACACTCTCAAAGAGTGCATTCCAGATCCTAAGCACTCGACTGACCCTGTATAAGCCACAATCTCAGTCAGTGCAGTCCAGATACTAAACACTCGATTGAACATGTCTACGACACATTCCCAGACAATGCGTTCCATATCCAAACCGCTCGATTGACCCAGTCTCCCCCACAATCTCAGACAGTTCATTCCAGATCCTAACCACTCGATTGAACCTGTCTCTCCCACACTATCAGGCAGTGCATTCCTGACCCTAACCTCGCGATTGACCCTGTCTCCACCACACTCTCAGAAAGTTTTTTCCAGACCCTGAACACTCGATTGACCCTGTCTCCCCCACACTCTCAGACAGTGCGTTCCAGATCCTAACCACTCGATTGACCCTGTCTCCCCCACACTCTCAGACAGTGCATTCTAGATCCTAACCACTCAATTGACCCGGTCTTCCCCAAAATCTAAGAAAGTGCGTTCAATTTCCTAACCACTTGATTGACCTTGTCTCCCCCACATTCTCATTCACTGCATTCCAGATCCTATCCACTTGATTGACCCTGTCTCCCCAACACTCTCAGAGAGTGCATTCCAGACCCTAATCACTCGATTGGCCCTGTCTCCCCCACATTCTCAGACAGTGCATTCCAGATCCTAACCTATCGATTGACCCTGTCTCCCCCACACTCTCAGAAAGTGCATTCCAGACCCTAATCACTCAATTGACCCTATCTCCCCCACACTCTCAGACAGTGGATTCCAGATCCTAACCACTCGATTGGCCCTGTCTCCCCCACACTCTCAGACAGTGCGTACCAGACAAAAATCACTCGATTGATCCTGTCTCCACAAATTCTTAGACAGTGCATTCCAGATCCTATACACTACATTGATCCTGTCTCCCCCCCACTCTCAGAGAGTGCATTCCAGATCCTAACCACTTGATTGACCCTGTCTCCACCACACTGTCAAACAGTGCGTTCGAGACCCTAACCACTCGATTGAACCTGTCTCTCCCACACTCTCAGGCAGTGCATTCCAGATCCTAACCACTCGATTGACCCGGTCTACCCCACACTCTCAGACAGTGCGTTCCAGACCCTAACCATTCGAATGACCCTGTCTCCCACACATTCTCAGACAGTGTGTTCCAGACCCAAATCACTTGATTGACCCTGTCTCTCCCACCCTCACAGACCGTGGATTCCAGATCCTAACCACTCGATAGGTGCTCTCTCCACCACACTCTCATACAGTGGATTCCAGATCCTAACCACTCAATTGACCCTGTCTCCCCTACACTCTCAGACAGTGGATTCCAGATCCTAACCACTCGATTGGCCCTGTCTCCACCACACTGTCAGACAGTGGATTCCAGATCCTAACCACTCGATTGATCCTGTCTCCCCAAAATCTTAGACAGTGCATTCCAGATCCTATGCACTCCATTGATCCTGTCTCCCCCATACTGTCAGACAGTGCATTCCAGATCCTAACCACTCCATTGACCCTGTCTCCCCCACACTCTCAGACAGTGCATTCCAGACCCTAACCACTCGATTGACCCTGTTTCCCCCCTACTCTCAGAGAGTGCATTCCAGATCCTAACCACTCGATGAACCCTGTCTCCAACACACTGTCAAACATTGCGTTCCAGACCCTAACCCCTCGATTGAACCTGTCTCTCCCACACTCTCAGGCAGTGCATTCCAGATCCTAACGACTCGATTGACCCTTTCTTCAACACACTCTCAGACAGTGTATTCCAGACAATAACCATTCGATTGACCCTGTCAACACCACACTCTCAGGCATTGCATTCAAGACCATAACCAATAGATTGACCCAGTCTACGCCACTCTCTCACACAGTGCATTCCAGATCCGAACCATTCGATTGACCCTGTTTCCCCCACACTCTCAGACAGTGCATTCCAGATCCTAACCAGTCGATTGACCCTGTCTCCCTCACACTCTCAGACAGTGTATTCCAGACCCTAACCATTCGATTGACCCTGACTCACCCTCACTCTCAGAGAGTGCATTCCAGCCACTAAAATTTGATAGACCCTACCTCCCCTAAACACTGAAAAAGTGCATTCAAGATCCTAACCACTCGATTGACCCTGTCTCCCCCACACTCTCAGACATTGCATTCCAGACCCTAACCACTCGATTTACTCTGTCTCCACCACAAATTCAGACAGTGCATTCCAGATCCTAACCCCTCGATTGAACTTGTCTCCCCAACTCTCTCAGACAGTGTGTTCCACATCCTAACCACTCGATTGACCCTGTCTCCCCCACATTCTCAGACAGTGCGTTCCAGATCCAAACTACTTGATTGACACTGACGCCACCACATTCTCAGACAACGCGTTCCAGATCCTAACCACTCGATTGAACTTGTCTCCCCAACTCTCTCAGACAGTGCGTTCCAGATCCTAACCACTCGATTGAACTTGTCTTCCCAACTCTATCAGACAGTGCATTCCAGATCCTAATCACTCGATTAACCCTGTCTCCACCACAATTTCAGAGAGTGAACTCAAAACACTAAGCACATGATTGACCCTGACTACCCCAGATTCTCAGACAGTGCATTCCAGATCCAACCATCTGATTGACCCGAACACCCCACAATCTCAGACAGTGTATTCCAGATCCTAACCACTCGATTGACCCTGTCTCCCCCACACTCTCAGACAGTGTATTCCAGACCCTAACCACTCGACTGACCCTGTCTCCCCAACACTCTCAGACAATGTATTCCAGATCCTAACCACTGGATTGACCCAGTCTACACCACTCTCTCACACAGTGCATTCCACATGCTAAACACTCGATTGACCCTGTCTCCGCCACACTCTCAGACAGCGCGTTCCAGACCCTAACCACTCGACTGACCCTGTCTCCCCAACACTCTTAGACAATGTATTCCACATCCTAACCACTGGATTGACCCAGTCTACACCACTCTCTCACACAGTGCATTCCACATGCTAAATACTCGATTGACCCTGTCTCCCCCACACTCTCAGATAGTGCGTTCCAGATCCTAAACAATCGATTGACCCTGTGTCCCCCAAAATCTCAGACAGTGCATTCCAGATCCTAACCACTCGATTGACCCTGTCTCCCTCACACTCTCAGATAGTGCATTCCAGATCCTAACCACTCGATTGACCCTGTCTCCCCCAAACTCTCAGAAAGTGTGTTCAAGATCCTAACCATTCGATTGACCCTGTCTCCCCCACAATCTCAGGCAGTGCATTCCAGACCCTTACCAATCGATTGACCCTATCTCCAAAACAATCTCAGACAGTGCATTCCTGCTCATAACCACTCAATTGACACTGTCTCCACCCCATTCTCAGACTGTGCATACCAGATCCAAACCACTCGATTGACCCTGTCTCCCCCACACTCTCAGACAGTGCGTTCCAGATCCTAACCACTCAATTGACCCTGTCTCCTCCACAAAGTCAGACAACATGCTCAATCTTCTAACCACTTGATTGACCCTGTCTCCCCAACACATTCAGGCAGTACATTCCAGACTGTAGCTGATCGATCCTCCGTGTCTCACCCATAATCCCAAATGGTGCATTCCAGACCACACCTACTCAATAGACCCCGTCTGCCCCACACTCTCAGACAGTGTGTTCCAGATCCTAACCACTCGATTGATCCTGTCTTCCCCACACTCTCAGACAGTGCGTTCCAGACCCTAACCACTCGATTGACACTTTCTCCCCCGCACTCTCAGACAGTGCGTTCTAGATACTAAACACTCGATTGACCCGGTCTCCCCCAAAATCTAAGAAAGTGCGTTCAATTTCCTAACCGCTCGATTGACCCTGTCTCCCCCACACTCTCAGAAAGTGCATTCCAGATCCTAAACACTCGATTGACCTTGTCTCCCCCACACAGACAGAAAATTCTTTCCGTCTCCTAACCACTAGATTGACCCTGTCTCTCCAACAAACTCAGGAAGTGGATTCCAGTCCATAAATAATCAATTGACCCTGTCTCCCCCACACTCTCAGACAATGCATTCCAGATCCTAACCACTCGATTGACCCTGTCTCCCCGACACTCTCAGTCAGTGTGTTCCAGATCCTAACCACTCGATTGACCCTGTCTCCCTCACACTCTCAGTCAGTGTGTTCCAGAACCTAACCACTCGATTGACACTGTCTCCCCCAAACTCTCAGACAGTGCGTTCCAGATCCTAACCACTCGATTGAAACTGTCTCCCCAAAACTCTCAGACAGTGCGTTCCAGATCCTAACCACTCGATTGAAACTTTCTCCCCCACACTCTCAGACAGTGCGTTCCAGATCCTAACCACTCGATTGAAACTTTCTCCCCCACACTCTCAGACAGTGCGTTCTAGATACTAAACACTCGATTGACCGGGTCTCCCCCAAAATCTATGAAAGTGCGTTCAATTTCCTAACCGCTCGATTGACCCTGTCTCCCCCACACTCTCAGACAGTGCATTCCAGATCCTAACCGCTCGATTGACCCTGTCTCCCCCACACTCTCAGACTCTGCATTCCAGACCCTAACCATTCGAATGACCCTGTCTCCCACACATTCTCTGACAGTGTGTTCCAGACCCAAATCACTCGATTGACCCTGTCTCTCCCACCCTCACAGACCGTGGATTCCAGATCCTAACCACTCGATAGGTGCTCTCTCCACCACACTCTCATACAGTGGATTCCAGATCCTAACCACTCGATTTACTCTGTCTCCACCACAAATTCAGACAGTGCATTCCAGAACCTAACCCCTCGATTGAACTTGTCTCCCCAACTCTCTCAGACAGTGCGTTCCAGATCCTAACCACTCGATTGTCCCTGTCTCCCCCACACTCTCAGACTGTGCGTTCCAGATCCTAACCACTCGATTGTCCCTGTCTCCCCCACACCCTCAGACAGTGCGTTCCAGATCCTAACCCCTCGATTGAACTTGTCTCCCCAACTCTCTCAGACAGTGCGTTCCAGATCCTAATCACTCGATTGACCCTGTCTCCCCCACACTCTCAGGCAGTGCGTTCCAGATCCTAACCACTCGATTGACCCTGTCTCCCCCACACTCTCAGAGAGTGCATTCCAGACTCTAAACACTTGATTGACTCTGTCTCCAGCAGAAACTCAGACAGAGCAGTCCAGATCCAAACTACTCGATTGACCCTTTCTCCCCCAAACTCTCAGAAAGTGCATTCCAAATCCTAACCACTCGATTGACCCTGTCTCCCCCACATTCTCAGACAGTGCGTTCCAGATCCAAACTACTTGATTGACACAGTCTCCCCCACACTCTCAGAGAGTGCGTTCCAGATCCTAACCACTCGATTGACCCTGTCTCCCCCAAACTCTCAGACAGTGCATTCCAGATCCTAACCACTCGATTGACCCTGTCTCCCCCACACTCTCAGACAGTGCGTTCCAGATCCTAACCACTCGATTGACACTGTCTCCCCCACACTCTCAGACAGTGAGTTCCAGATACTAAACACTCGATTGACCCTGTCACCCCCATACTCTCAGACAGTGTGTTCCACATCCTAACCACTCGATTGACCCTGTCTCCCCCACATTCTCAGACAGTGCGTTCCAGATCCAAACTACTTGATTGACACTGACGCCACCACATTCTCAGACAACGCGTTCCAGATCCTAACCACTCGATTGAACTTGTCTCCCCAACTCTCTCAGACAGTGCGTTCCAGATCCTAACCACTCGATTGAACTTGTCTTCCCAACTCTATCAGACAGTGCATTCCAGATCCTAATCACTCGATTAACCCTGTCTCCACCACAATTTCAGAGAGTGAACTCAAAACACTAAGCACATGATTGACCCTGACTACCCCAGATTCTCAGACAGTGCATTCCAGATCCAACCATCTGATTGACCCGAACACCCCACAATCTCAGACAGTGTATTCCAGATCCTAACCACTCGATTGACCCTGTCTCCCCCACACTCTCAGACAGTGTATTCCAGACCCTAACCACTCGACTGACCCTGTCTCCCCAACACTCTCAGACAATGTATTCCAGATCCTAACCACTGGATTGACCCAGTCTACACCACTCTCTCACACAGTGCATTCCACATGCTAAATACTCGATTGACCCTGTCTCCGCCACACTCTCAGACAGCGCGTTCCAGACCCTAACCACTCGACTGACCCTGTCTCCCCAACACTCTCAGACAATGTATTCCACATCCTAACCACTGGATTGACCCAGTCTACGCCACTCTCTCACACAGTGCATTCCACATGCTAAATACTCGATTGACCCTGTCTCCCCCACACTCTCAGATAGTGCATTCCAGATCCTAAACAATCGATTGACCCTGTGTCCCCCAAAATCTCAGACAGTGCATTCCAGATCCTAATCACTCGATTGACCCTGTCTCCCTCACACTCTCAGATAGTGCATTCCAGATCCTAACCACTCGATTGACCCTGTCTCCCCCAAACTCTCAGAAAGTGTGTTCAAGATCCTAACCATTCGATTGACCCTGTCTCCCCCACAATCTCAGGCAGTGCATTCCAGACCCTTACCAATCGATTGACCCTATCTCCAAAACAATCTCAGACAGTGCATTCCTGCTCATAACCACTCAATTGACACTGTCTCCACCCCATTCTCAGACTGTGCATACCAGATCCAAACCACTCGATTGACCCTGTCTCCCCCACACTCTCAGACAGTGCGTTCCAGATCCTAACCACTCAATTGACCCTGTCTCCCCCACACTCTCAGACAGTGCGTTCCAGATCCTAACCACTCAATTGACCCTGTCTCCTCCACAAAGTCAGACAACATGCTCAATCTTCTAACCACTTGATTGACCCTGTCTCCCCAACACATTCAGGCAGTACATTCCAGACTGTAGCTGATCGATCCTCCGTGTCTCACCCATAATCCCAAACGGTGCATTCCAGACCACACCTACTCAATAGACCCCGTCTGCCCCACACTCTCAGACAGTGTGTTCCAGATCCTAACCACTCGATTGATCCTGTCTTCCCCACACTCTCAGACAGTGCGTTCCAGACCCTAACCACTCGATTGACACTTTCTCCCCCGCACTCTCAGACAGTGCGTTCTAGATACTAAACACTCGATTGACCCGGTCTCCCCCAAAATCTAAGAAAGTGCGTTCAATTTCCTAACCGCTCGATTGACCCTGTCTCCCCCACACTCTCAGAAAGTGCATTCCAGATCCTAAACACTCGATTGACCTTGTCTCCCCCACACAGACAGAAAATTCTTTCCGTCTCCTAACCACTAGATTGACCCTGTCTCTCCAACAAACTCAGGAAGTGGATTCCAGTCCATAAATAATCAAATGACCCTGTCTCTCCCACACTCTCAGACAATGCATTCCAGATCCTAACCACTCGATTGACCCTGTCTCCCCGACACTCTCAGTCAGTGTGTTCCAGATCCTAACCACTCGATTGACCCTGTCTCCCTCACACTCTCAGTCAGTGTGTTCCAGAGCCTAACCACGCGATTGACACTGTCTCCCCCAAACTCTCAGACAGTGCGTTCCAGATCCTAACCACTCGATTGAAACTGTCTCCCCAAAACTCTCAGACAGTGCGTTCCAGATCCTAACCACTCGATTGAAACTTTCTCCCCCACACTCTCAGACAGTGCATTCTAGATACTAAACACTCGATTGACCCGGTCTCCCCCAAAATCTATGAAAGTGCGTTCAATTTCCTAACCACTCGATTGACCCTGTCTCCCCCACACTCTCAGACTCTGCATTCCAGACCCTAACCATTCGAATGACCCTGTCTCCCACACATTCTCTGACAGTGTGTTCCAGACCCAAATCACTCGATTGACCCTGTCTCTCCCACCCTCACAGACCGTGGATTCCAGATCCTAACCACTCGATAGGTGCTCTCTCCACCACACTCTCATACAGTGGATTCCAGATCCTAACCACTCAATTGACCCTGTCTCCCCTACACTCTCATACAGTGGATACCAGATCCTAACCACTCAATTGACCCTGTCTCCACCACACTGTCAGACAGTGGATTCCAGATCCTAACCACTCGATTGGCCCTGTCTCCCCCACACTCTCAGACAGTGCGTTCCAGTTCCTAACCACTCGATTGATCCTGTCTCCCCAAAATCTTAGACAGTGCATTCCAGATCCTATACACTCCATTGATCCTGTCTCCCCCACACTGTCAGACAGTGCATTCCAGATCCTAACCACTCGATTGACCCTGTCTCCCCCACACTCTCAGACAGTGCATTCCAGATCCTAACCACTCGATTGACTCTGTCTCCCCCACACTCTCAGAGAGTGCATTCCAGATCCTAACCACTCGATTGACCCTGTCTCCACCACACTGTCAAACATTGCGTTCCAGACCCTAACCACTCGATTGAACCTGTCTCTCCCACACTCTCAGGCAGTGCATTCCTGACCCTAACCTCTCGATTGACCCTTTCTTCACCACACTCTCAGACAGTGTATTCCAGACAATAACCATTCGATTGACCCTGTCAACACCACACTCTCAGGCTTTGCATTCTAGACCATAACCAATCGATTGACCCAGTCTATGCCACTTTCTCACACAGTGCATTCCAGATCCTAACCATTCGATTGACCCTGTCTCCCCCACACTCTCAGACAGTGCATTCCAGATCCTAACCATTCGATTGACCCTGTCTCCCCCACAATCTCAGGCAGTGCATTCCAGATCCTAACCACTCGATTGATCCTGTCTCCGCCACACTCTCACACAGTGCGTTCCAGATCCTAACCACTCGATTAGGCCTGTCTAGCCCACACTCTCAGACAGGACATTCCAGATCCTAACCACTCGATTGATCCTATCACCCTCACACTCACAGATAGTGCATTCCAGATCCTAACCACTCGATTGACCCTATCACCCTCACACTCACAGACAGTGCATTCCAGATCCTAACCACTCGATTGACCCTATCTCCCTCACACTCTCAGACAGTGCATTCCAGATACTAACCACTCGATTGACCCTATCTCCCTCACACTCTCAGACAGTGCATTCCAGATCTTAACTGCTCGATTGACCCTGTCTCCCCCACACTCTCAGACAGTGCATTTCAGATCCAAACCAATCAATTGACCCAGTCTACCCCGTCCTATCAGACAGTGCATTCAAGAACATAACCACTCAATTGATCCTGTCTCTACCACAAATTCAGACAGTGCATTCCAGATCCAAACCACTCGATTGACATTGTCTCCCCCAAACAGTCAGACAACCGGTTCCATCTCCTAACCACTCGATAGACCCTGTCTCCCCAGCACACTCAGGTAATGCATTCTAGTCCATAAATACTCGATAGACCCTGTCTCCCCAACAATCTCAGACAGTGCATTCCAGATCATAACCACGCGATTGACCCTGTCTCCCCCACACTCAGGAAGTGGATTCCAGTCCATAAATAATCAATAGACCCTGTCTACCCAACACTCTCAGACAGTGTTCCAGATCCTAACCACTCGATTGACGCTGTCTCCCCCACACTCTCAGACAGTGTTCCAGATCCTAACCAGTCGATTGACGCTGTCTCCCCCACACTCTCAGACAGTGCATTCCAGATCCTTACGACTCGAATGACCCTAGCTCCCCCGAAATGTCTGGCAGTGCTTTCCAATGCCTAACCATGCGATTGACCCTGTCTCCCCCACACTCTCAGACAGTGCATTCCAGATCCTAACCGCTCGATTGACCCTGTCTCTCCCACACTCTCAGACACTGTGTTCCAGATCTTAACCACTCGATTGACCTTGTCTCCCACACACAGTCAGAAAATTCTTTCCATCTCCTAACCACTAGATTGACCCTTTCTCTCCAACACACTCAGGAAGTGGATTCCAGTCCATAAATAATCAATAGACCCTGTCTATCCCACACTCTCAGACAGTGCATTCCAGACTCTAACCACTCGATTGAAACTTTCTCCCCCACACTCTCAGACAGTTCATTCCAGATCCTAACCACTCGATTGATCCTGTCTCCCCCATACTCTCAGACATTGCGTTCCAGATCCTAACCACTCGATTGACCCTGCCTCCCCCACACTCTCACACAGTGCGTTCCAGACCCTAACCACTCGATTGACGCTGTCACCCCCACACTCTCAGACAGTGCCTTCCAGACCCTAACCACTCGATTGACCCCGTCTGCCCCACACTCTCAGACAGTGCGTTCCAGATCCTAACCACTCGATTGAAACTTTCTCCCCCACACTCTCAGACAGTTCATTCCAGATCCTAACCACTCGATTGATCCTGTCTCCCCCATACTCTCAGACATTGCGTTCCAGATCCTAACCACTCGATTGACCCTGTCTCCCACACACTCTCACACAGTGCGTTCCAGACCCTAACCACTCGATTGACCCTGTCTCCCCCGCACTCTCAGACACTGAGTTCCAGATCCTAACCACTCGATTGACCCTGTCTCCCCCGCACTCTCAGACAACTCATTCCAGGTCCTTACGACTCGAATGACCCTAGCTCCCCCGAAATGTCTGGCAGTGCTTTCCAATGCCTAACCATGCGATTGACCCTGTCTCCCCCACACTCTCAGACGGTGCGTTACATATCCTAACCCCTCGATTGACACTTTCTCCTCCACACTCTCAGACAGTGCATTCCAGATCCTAACCACTCGATTGACCCTGTCTCTCCCACACTCTCAGACACTGTGTTCCAGAGCCTAACCGCTCGATTGACCATGTCTCCCCAACACAGTCAGAAAATTCTTTCCATCTCCTAACCACTAGATTGACCCTTTCTCTCCAACACACTCAGGAAGTGGATTCCAGTCCATAAATAATCAATAGACACTGTCTCTCCCACACTCTCAGACAGGGCATTCCAGATCCTAACAACTCGATTTACACTGTCTCCCCCTCACTCTCAGACAGTGCATTCCAGATCCTAACCACTCGATTGACCCTGTCTCCCCCAAACTCTCAGACAGTGCATTCCAGATCCTAACCACTCGATTGACCCTGTCTCCCCCAAACTCTCAGACAGTGCATTCCAGATCCTAACCACTCGATTGAACCTTTCTCCCCCACACTCTCAGACAGTGCATTCCAGATCCTAACTACGCGATTGACCCTGTCTCCACCACACTGTCAGGCAGTGCATTCCAGATCCTAACCTATCGATTGACCCTGTCTCGCACACACTCTCAGACAGTGCATTCCACATCCTAACCATTCTATTGACCCCATCTCCCCAACACTCAGTGAGTGCGTTCCAGAACCTAACCACTCGATTGACCCTGTCTCCACCACACTCTCAGACAGTGCATTCCAGATCCTAACCACTCGATTGACCCTGTCTCCACCACAGTCTCTGACAGTGCATTCCAGAACCTCAACACTCGATTGACCCTTTCTGTCCCTCACACTCAAAGAGTGCATTCACGGCCCTAACCACTCGATTGACACTTTCACCCCCTCACTCTCAGACAATGTGTTCCAGATCCAAACCAATCAATTAACCCTGTCTCCTCCACCTTATCAGACAGTACATTCCAGATCCAAAACAGTCGTTTGGCCCTGTCTCCACCTCACTCTCAGAGAGTGCATTTCTGATCCTAACCACTCAATTGATCCTTTCTCTACCACAAATTCAGACAGTGCATTCCAGATCCAAACCACTCGATTGACCTTTTCTCCCCCACACAGTCAGACAACCCATTCCATCTCCTAACCACTCGACTGACCCTGTCTCCCCAACACACTCAGGAAGTGCATTCCAGTCCATAAATACTCGATAGGCCCTTTCTCCTCAACAATCTCACTCATTGCATTCCATACCACACCTGCACGAAAGACCCTGTCTCCCCAACACTTTCAGGCAGTGCATTCCAGTCCACAACTGCTCGATAGACATTGTCTCCCCCAAACTCTCAGGCAGTGCATTCCAGATCCTAATCATTTGATTGAACCAATCTCCCCCACACTCTCAGGCAGTGCATTCCAGATACTAACCACTCGGTTGACCCTGTCTCCCCCACACTCGCAGACAGTGCGTTCCAGATCATAACCACGCGATTGACCCTTTCTTCCCCACACTCTCAGACAGTGCGTTCCAGATCCAAACCAATCAATTGACCCTGTCTCCCCCATCGTATCAGACGGTGCATTCAAGAACCTAACCACTCGATTGACCCTGTCTCTACCACAAATTCAGACAGTGCATTCCAGACCCTAACCACTCGATTGACCCGGTCTCCCCCAAAATCTAAGAAAATGCGTTCAATTTCGTAACTACTCGATTGACCCTGTCTCCCCCACACTCTCAGGCAGTGTGTTCCAGACCCAAATCACTCGATTGACCATGTCTCCACCACACTCACAGACCGTGGATTTCAGATCCTAACCACTCGATTGAACCTGTCTCCCCCACACTCTCAGACAGTGCATTCCAGATCCTAACCACTCGATTGAACCTGTCTCCCCCACACTCTCAGACAGTGCATTCCAGATCCTAACCACTCGATTGACCCTGTCTCCCCCAAAATCTAAGAAAGTGCGTTCAATTTCCTAACTACACGATTGACCCGGTCGCCCCCACACTCTCAGACAGTGCATTCCAGTCCCTAACCATTCGAATGTCCCTGTCTCCCTCACATTCTCTGACAGTGTGTTCCAGACCCAAATCACTCGATCGACCCTGTCTCTCCCACAGTCACAGACAGTGCATTCCAGATCCTAACCACTCGATAGGTGCTCTCTCCACCAAACTCTCATACAGTGGATTCCAGATCCTAACCACTCGATTGGACCTGTCTCCACCACACTCTCAGACAGTGCGTACCAGACAATAACCACTCGATTGACCGTCTCTCCCCCACACTCTCAGACAGTGCGTTCCAGTTCCTAACCACTCGATTGATACTGTCTCCCCAAAATCTTAGACAGTGCATTCCAGATCCTAACCACTCGATTGACCCTGTCTCCCCCTCACTCTCAGAGAGTGCATTCCAGATCCTAACCACTCGATGGACCCTGTCTCCCCCACACTCTCAGAGAGTGCATTCCAGATCCTAACCACTCAATGGACCCTGTCTCCCCCACACTCTCAGACAGTGTATTCCAGACAATAACCATTCGATTGACCCAGTCAACACCACACTCTCAGGCATTGCATTCCAGAGCATAACCAATCGATTGACCCAGTCTACGCCACTCTCTCACACAGTGCATTCCAGATCCTAACCACTCGATTGACCCTGTCTCCTCCACACTCTCAGAGAGTGCATTCCAGATCCTAACCTCTCGATTGACCCTGTTTCCCCCCTACTCTCAGAGAGTGCATTCCAGATCCTAACCACTCGATGGACCCTGTCTCCACCACACTGTCAAACAGTGCGTTCCAGACCCTAACCACTCGATTGAACCTGTCTCTCCCACAATCTCAGGCAGTGCATTCCTGACTCTAACCTCTCGATTGAACCTGTCTTTCCCACACTCTCAGGCATTGCATTCCAGAGCATAAACAATCGATTGACCCTGTCTCCACCACACTCTCAGACAGTGCATTCCAGATCCTAACCACTCGATTGACCCTGTCTCCCCCACACTCTCAGACAGTGTATTCCAGACCCTAACCATTCGATTGACCCTGTCTCACCCTCACTCTCAGAGAGTGCATTCCAGACACTAAAAGGTTGATAGACCCTAACTCCTCCAAACTCTGAAAAAGTGCGTTCAAGATCCTAACCACTCGATTGACCCTGACACCACCACACTCTCAGACAGAGCATTCCAGACCCTAACTACTCGATTTACTCTGTCTCCACCACAAATTCAGAAAGTGCATTCCAGATCCTAACCACTCGATTGAACTTGTCTCCCCAACTCTCTCACACAGTGCGTTCCAGATCCTAACCACTCGATTGAACTTGTCTCCCCAACTCTCTCAGACAGTGCGTTCCAGATCCTAACCACTCGATTGTCCCTGTCTCCCCCACACTCTCAGACAGTGCGTTCCAGATCCTAAACACTCGATTGACCCTGTCTCCCCCACACTCTCAGTCAGTGCGTTCGAGACCCTAACCACTCGTTTGACCCTGTCTCCCCCACAAACTCAGACAGTGCATTCCAGACCCTAACCACTCGATTAGGCCTGTCTAGCCCACACTCTCAGACAGTCCATTCCAGATCCTAATCACTCGATTGACGCTGTCTACCCAAAACTCTCAGACAGTGCATTCCAGACCTAACCACTCGATTAGGCCTGTCACCCCCACACTCTCAGACAGGGCATTCCAGATCCTAATCACTCGATTGACCCTATCACCCTCACACTCACAGATAGTGCATTCCAGATCCTAACCGCTCGATTGACCCTATCACCCTCACACTCACAGATAGTGCATTCCAGATCCTAACCACTCGATTGTCCGTATCTCCCTCACACTCTCAGACAGTGCATTCCAGATACTAACCACTCGATTGACCCTGTCTCCCCCACACTCTCAGACAGTGCATTCCAGATCCTAACCACTCGATTGACCCTGTCTCCCCCACACTCTCAGACAGTGCATTCCAGATCCTAACCACTCGATTGACCCTGTCTCCCCCACACTCTCAGACAGTGCATTCCAGATCCTAACCACTCGATGGACCCTGTCTCCCCCACACTCTCAGAGAGTGCATTCCAGATCCTAACCACTCGATGGACCCTGTCTCCCCCACACTCTCAGACAGTGTATTCCAGACAATAACCATTCGATTGACCCAGTCAACACCACACTCTCAGGCATTGCATTCCAGAGCATAACCAATCGATTGACCCAGTCTACTCCACTCTCTCACACAGTGCATTCCAGATCCTAACCACTCGATTGACCCTGTCTCCCCCACACTCTCAGAGAGTGCATTCCAGATCCTAACCACTCGATGGACCCTGTCTCCACCACACTGTCAAACAGTGCGTTCCAGACCCTAACCACTCGATGGAACCTGTCTCTCCCACAATCTCAGGCAGTGCATTCCTGACTCTAACCTCTCAATTGACCCTGTCTCTCCCACTCTCTGAGGCTTTGCATTCCAGAGCATAAACAATCGATTGACACTGTCTCCACCACACTCTCAGACAGTGCATTCCAGATCCTAACCACTCGATTGACCCTGTCTCCCCCACACTCTCAGACAGTGCATTCCAGATCCTAACCACTCGATTGACCCTGTCTCCCCCACACTCTCAGTGTATTCCAGACCCTAACCATTCGATTGACCCTGTCTCACCCTCACTCTCAGAGAGTGCATTCCAGACACTAAAAGGTTGAAGACCCTAACTCCTCCAAACTCTGAAAAAGTGCGTTCAAGATCCTAACCACTCAATTGACCCTGACACCACCACACTCTCAGACAGAGCATTCCAGACCCTAACTACTCGATTTACTCTGTCTCCACCACAAATTCAGAAAGTGCATTCCAGATCCTAACCACTCGATTGAACTTGTCTCCCCAACTCTCTCAGACAGTGCGTTCCAGATCCTAACCACTCGATTGTCCCTGTCTCCCCCACACTCTCAGACAGTGCGTTCCAGATCCTAAACACTCGATTGACCCTGTCTCCCCCACACTCTCAGACAGTGCGTTCGAGACCCTAACCACTCGTTTGACCCTGTCTCCCCCACAAACTCAGACAGTGCATTCCAGACCCTAACCACTCGATTAGGCCTGTCTAGCCCACACTCTAAGACAGTCCATTCCAGATCCTAATCACTCGATTGACGCTGTCTACCCAAAACTCTCAGACAGTGCATTCCAGACCTAACCACTCGATTAGGCCTGTCACCCCCACACTCTCAGACAGGGCATTCCAGATCCTAACCACTCGATTGACCCTGTCTCCCCCACACTCTCAGACAGTGCATTCCAGATCCTAACCACTCGATTGACCCTGTCTCCCCCACACTCTCAGTGTATTCCAGACCCTAACCATTCGATTGACCCTGTCTCACCCTCACTCTCAGAGAGTGCATTCCAGACACTAAAAGGTTGAAGACCCTAATTCCTCCAAACTCTGAAAAAGTGCGTTCAAGATCCTAACCACTCGATTGAACCTGTCTCTCCCACAATCTCAGGCAGTGCATTCCTAACTCTAACCTCTCGATTGACCCTGTCTCACCCTCACTCTCAGAGTGCATTCCAGACACTAAAAGGTTGAAAGACCCTAACTCCTCCAAACTCTGAAAAAGTGCGTTCAAGATCCTAACCACTCAATTGACCCTGACACCACCACACTCTCAGACAGAGCATTCCAGACCCTAACTACTCGATTTACTCTGTCTCCACCACAAATTCAGAAAGTGCATTCCAGATCCTAACCACTCGATTGAACTTGTCTCCCCAACTCTCTCAGACAGTGCGTTCCAGATCCTAACCACTCGATTGTCCCTGTCTCCCCCACACTCTCAGACAGTGCGTTCCAGATCCTAAACACTCGATTGACCCTGTCTCCCCCACACTCTCAGACAGTGCGTTCGAGACCCTAACCACTCGTTTGACCCTGTCTCCCCCACAAACTCAGACAGTGCATTCCAGACCCTAACCACTCGATTAGGCCTGTCTAGCCCACACTCTAAGACAGTCCATTCCAGATCCTAATCACTCGATTGACGCTGTCTACCCAAAACTCTCAGACAGTGCATTCCAGACCTAACCACTCGATTAGGCCTGTCACCCCCACACTCTCAGACAGGGCATTCCAGATCCTAACTACTCGATTAGGCCTGTCACCCCCACACTCTCAGACAGGGCATTCCAGATCCTAATCACTCGATTGACCCTATCACCCTCACACTCACAGATAGTGCATTCCAGATCCTAACCGCTCGATTGACCCTATCACCCTCACACTCACAGATAGTGCATTCCAGATCCTAACCACTCGATTGTCCGTATCTCCCTCACACTCTCAGACAGTGCATTCCAGATACTAACCACTCGATTGACCCTGTCTCCCCCACATTCTCAGACAGTGCATTCCAGATCCTAACCACTCGATTGACCCTGTCTCCCCCACACTCTCAGACAGTGCATTCCAGATCCTAACCACTCGATTGACCCTGTCTCCCCCACACTCTCAGACAGTGCATTCCAGATCCTAACCACTCGATTGACCCTGTCTCCCCCACACTCTCAGACAGTGCCTTCCAGATCCTAACCACTCGATTGGACCTGTCTCCACCACACTCTCAGACAGTGCGTACCAGACAATAACCACTCGATTGATCCTGTCTCCCCAAAATCTTAGACAGTGCATTCCAGATCCTAACCACTCGATTGACCCTGTCTCCCCCACACTCTCAGACAGTGTATTCCAGACAATAACCATTCGATTGACCCTGTCAACACCACACTCTCAGGCATTGCATTCCAGATCCTAACCACTGGATTGACCCTGTCTCCCCCTCACTCTCAGAGAGTGCATTCCAGATCCTAACCACTCGATGGACCCTGTCTCCCCCACACTCTCAGAGAGTGCATTCCAGATCCTAACCACTCGATGGACCCTGTCTCCCCCACACTCTCAGACAGTGTATTCCAGACAATAACCATTCGATTGACCCAGTCAACACCACACTCTCAGGCATTGCATTCCAGAGCATAACCAATCGATTGACCCAGTCTACGCCACTCTCTCACACAGTGCATTCCAGATCCTAACCACTCGATTGACCCTGTCTCCCCCACACCCTCAGAGAGTGCATTCCAGATCCTAACCACTCGATGGACCCTGTCTCCACCACACTGTCAAACAGTGCGTTCCAGACCCTAACCACTCGATTGAACCTGTCTCTCCCACAATCTCAGGCAGTGCATTTCTGACTCTAACCACTCGATTGACCCTGTCTCCCCCACACTCTCAGTGTATTCCAGACCCTAACCATTCGATTGACCCTGTCTCACCCTCACTCTCAGAGAGTGCATTCCAGACACTAAAAGGTTGAAGACCCTAATTCCTCCAAACTCTGAAAAAGTGCGTTCAAGATCCTAACCACTCGATTGAACCTGTCTCTCCCACAATCTCAGGCAGTGCATTCCTAACTCTAACCTCTCGATTGACCCTGTCTCACCCTCACTCTCAGAGTGCATTCCAGACACTAAAAGGTTGAAAGACCCTAACTCCTCCAAACTCTGAAAAAGTGCGTTCAAGATCCTAACCACTCGATTGACCCTGACACCACCACACTCTCAGACAGAGCATTCCAGACCCTAACCACTCGATTGACCCTGTCTCCACCACAAATTCAGACAGTGCATTCCAGATCCTAACCACTCGATTGAACTTGTCTCCCCAACTCTCTCAGACAGTGCGTTCCAGATCCTAACCTCTCGATTGTCCCTGTCTCCCCCACACTCTCAGACAGTGCGTTCCAGATCCTAAACACTCGATTGACCCTGTCTCCCCCACACTCTCAGACACTGCGTTCCAGATCCTAACCACTCGATTGACGCTGTTTACCCAAAAATCTCAGAGAGTGCATTCCAGACCCTAACCACTCGATTAGGCCTGTCTAGCCCACACTCTCAGACAGGGCATTCCAGATCCTAATCACTCGATTGACGCTGTCTACCCAAAACTCTCAGACAGTCCATTCCAGATCCTAATCACTCGATTGACGCTGTCTACCCAAAACTCTCAGACAGTGCATTCCAGATCCTAACCACTCGATTAGGCCTGTCACCCCCACAATCTCAGACAGGGCATTCCAGATCCTAATCACTCGATTGACCCTATCACCCTCACACTCACAGATAGTGCATTCCAGATCCTAACCGCTCGATTGACCCTATCACCCTCACACTCACAGACAGTGCATTCCAGATCCTAACCGCTCGATTGACCCTATCACCCCCACACTCTCAGACAGTGCATTCCAGTTCCTAACCACTCGATTGACCCTGTCTCCCCCACACTCTCAGAGAGTGCATTCCAGATCCTAACCTCTCGATTGACCCTGTTTCCCCCCTACTCTCAGAGAGTGCATTCCAGATCCTAACCACTCGATGGACCCTGTCTCTACCACACTGTCAAACAGTGCGTTCCAGACCCTAACCACTCGATTGACCCTGTCTCTTCCACACTCTCAGACAGTGTATTCCAGACAATAACCATTCGATTGACCCTGTCAACACCACACTCTCAGGCATTGCATTCCAGAGCATAAACAATCGATTGACCCAGTCTACGTCACTCTCTCACACAGTGCATTCCAGATCCTAACCATTCGATTGACCCTGTCTCCCCCACACTCTCAGACAGTGCATTGCAGATCCTAACCACTCGATGGACCCTGTCTCCCCCAGACTCTCAGACAGTGTATTCCAGACAATAACCATTCGATTGACCCTGTCTCACCCTCACTCTCAGAGTGCATTCCAGACACTAAAAGGTTGATAGACCCTAACTCCTCCAAACTCTGAAAAAGTGCGTTCAAGATCCTAACCACTCGATTGACCCTGACACCACCACACTCTCAGACAGAGCATTCCAAACCCTAACCACTCGATTTACTCTGTCTCCACCACAAATTCAGACAGTGCATTCCAGATCCTAACCATTCGATTGTCCCTGTCTCCCCCACACTCTCAGACAGTGCGTTCCAGATCCTAACCACTCGATTGAACTTGTCTCCCCAACTCTCAGACAATGCATTCCAGATCCTAACCACTCGATTGAAAATGTCTACCCAAAACTCTCAGACAGTGCATTCCAGACCCTAACCACTCGATTAGGCCTGTCTAGCCCACACTCTCAGACAGTGCGTTCCAGATCCTAACCACTCGATTGAACTTGTCTCCCCAACTCTCAGACAATGCATTCCAGATCCTAACCACTCGATTGAAAATGTCTACCCAAAACTCTCAGACAGTGCATTCCAGACCCTAACCACTCGATTAGGCCTGTCTAGCCCACACTCTCAGACAGTGCGTTCCAGATCCTAACCACTCGATTGAACTTGTCTCCCCAACTCTCAGACAGTGCATTCCAGATCCTAACCATTCGATTAGGCCTTTCACCCCCACACTCTCAGACAGGGCATTCCAGATCCTAATCACTCGATTGACCCTATCACCCTCACACTCACAGACAGTGCATTCCAGATCCTAACCACTAGATTGTCCGTATCTCCCTCAAACTCTCAGACAGTGCATTTTAGATCCTAACCACTCGATTGACCCTGTCTCCACCACACTCTCAGACAGTGCGTACCAGACAATAACCACTCGATTGACCCTGTCTCCCCCACACTCTCACACAGTGCATTCCAGTTCCTAACCACTCCATTGACCCTGTCTCCCCCACACTCTCAGACAGTGCGTTCCAGTTCCTAACCACTCGATTGACACTGTCTTCCCCACACTCTCAGACAGTGCGTACCAGACAATAATCCTCGATTGACCCTCTCTCCCCCACACTCTCAGACAGTGCATTCCAGATCCTAACCACTCGATGGACCCTGTCTCCCCCACACTCTCAGACAGTGTATTCCAGACAATAACCATTCGATTGACCCTGTCAACACCACACTCTCAGGCATTGCATTCCAGATCCTAACCACTCCATTGACCTTGTCTCCCCCTCACTCTCAGAGAGTGCATTCCAGATCCTAACCACTCGATGGACCCTGTCTCCCCCACACTCTCAGACAGTGTATTCCAGACAATAACCATTCGATTGACCCAGTCAACACCACACTCTCAGGCATTGCATTCCAGAGCATAACCAATCGATTGACCCAGTCTACGCCACTCTCTCACACAGTGCATTCCAGATCCTAACCACTCGATTGACCCTGTCTCCCCCACACTCTCAGAGAGTGCATTCCAGATCCTAACCACTCGATTGAACCTGTCTCTCCCACACTCTCAGACAGTGCATTCCAGATCCTAACCATTCGATTGACCCTGTCTCACCCTCACTCTCAGAGAGTGCATTCCAGACACTAAAAGGTTGATAGACCCTAACTCCTCCAAACTCTGAAAAAGTGCGTTCAAGATCCTAACCACTCGATTGAACCTGTCTCTCCCACAATCTCAGGCAGTGCATTCCTGACTCTAACCTCTCGATTGACCCTGTCTCCCCCACACTCTCAGACAGTGCATTCCAGATCCTAACCATTCGATTGACCCTGTCTCACCCTCACTCTCAGAGAGTGCATTCCAGACACTAAAAGGTTGAAGACCCTAACTCCTCCAAACTCTGAAAAAGTCCGTTCAAGATCCTAACCACTCGATTGACCCTGACACCACCACACTCTCAGACAGTGCGTTCCAGTTCCTAACCACTCGATTGATCCTGTCTCCCCAAAATCTTAGACAGTGCATTCCAGATCCTAACCACTCGATGGACCCTGTCTCCCCCACACTCTCAGACAGTGTATTCCAGACAATAACCATTCGATTGACCCTGTCAACACCACACTCTCAGGCATTGCATTCCAGATCCTAACCACTCGATTGACCCTGTCTCCCCCTCACTTTCAGAGAGTGCATTCCAGATCCTAACCACTCGATGGACCCTGTCTCCCCCACACTCTCAGAGAGTGCATTCCAGATCCTAACCACTCGATGGACCCTGTCTCCCCCACACTCTCAGACAGTGTATTCCAGACAATAACCATTCGATTGACCCAGTCAACACCACACTCTCAGGCATTGCATTCCAGAGCATAACCAATCGATTGACCCAGTCTACGCCACTCTCTCACACAGTGCATTCCAGATCCTAACCACTCGATTGACCCTGTCTCCCCCACACTCTCAGAGAGTGCATTCCAGATCCTAACCACTCGATTGAACCTGTCTCTCCCACAATCTCAGGCAGTGCATTCCTGACTCTAACCTCTCGATTGACCCTGTCTATCCCACACTCTCAGGCATTGCATTCCAGAGCATAAACAATCGATTGACCCTGTCTCCACCACACTCTCAGAGAGTGCATTCCAGATCCTAACCACTCGATTGACCCTGTCTCCCCCACACTCTCAGACAGTGTATTCCAGACCCTAACCATTCGATTGACCCTGTCTCACCCTCACTCTCAGAGAGTGCATTCCAGACACTAAAAGGTTGAAGACCCTAACTCCTCCAAACTCTGAAAAAGTGCGTTCAAGATCCTAACCACTCGATTGACCCTGTCTCCACCACAAATTCAGACAGTGCATTCCAGATCCTAACCACTCGATTGAACTTGTCTCCCCAACTCTCTCAGACAGTGCGTTCCAGATCCTAACCACTCGATTGTCCCTGTCTCCCCCACACTCTCAGACATTGCGTTCCAGATCCTAAACACTCGATTGACCCTGTCTCCCCCACACTCTCAGACAGTGCGTTCTAGACCCTAACCACTCGTTTGACCCTGTCTCCCCCACACACTCAGACAGTGCATTCCAGATCCTAACCACTCGATTGACGCTGTCTCCCCCACACTGTCAGTCAGTGCGTTCCAGATCCTAACCACTCGATTGACGCTGTTTACCCAAAACTCTCAGAGAGTGCATTCCAGACCCTAACCACTCGATTAGGCCTGTCTAGCCCACACTCTCAGACAGTCCATTCCAGATCCTAATCACTCGATTGACGCTGTCTACCCAAAACTCTCAGACAGTGCATTCCAGATCCTAACCACTCGATTAGGCCTGTCTCCCCCACACTCTCAGACAGGGCATTCCAGATCCTAATCACTCGATTGACCCTATCACCCTCACACTCACAGATAGTGCATTGCAGATCCTAACCGCTCGATTGACCCTAGCACCCTCACACTCACAGACAGTGCATTCCAGATCCTAACCACTCGATTGAACTTGTCTCCCCAACTCTCTCAGACAGTGCGTTCCAGATCCTAACCACTCGATTGTCCCTGTCTCCCCCACACTCTCAGACAGTGCGTTCCAGATCCTAAACACTCGATTGACCCTGTCTCCCCCACACTCTCAGACACTGCGTTCCAGATCCTAACCACTCGATTGACGCTGTTTACCCAAAAATCTCAGAGAGTGCATTCCAGACCCTAACCACTCGATTAGGCCTGTCTAGCCCACACTCTCAGACAGTCCATTCCAGATCCTAATCACTCGATTGACGCTGTCTACCCAAAACTCTCAGACAGTGCATTCCAGATCCTAACCACTCGATTAGGCCTGTCACCCCCACACTCTCAGACAGGGCATTCCAGATCCTAATCACTCGATTGACCCTATCACCCTCACACTCACAGATAGTGCATTCCAGACCCTAACCGCTCGATTGACCCTATCACCCTCACACTCACAGACAGTGCATTCCAGATCCTAACCACTCGATTGTCCGTATCTCCCTCACACTCTCAGACAGTGCATTCCAGATACTAACCACTCGATTGACCCTGTCTCCCCCACACTCTCAGACAGTGCATTCCAGTTCCTAACCACTCGATTGACCCTGTCTCCCCCACACTCTCAGACAGTGTATTCCAGATCCTAACCTCT
The DNA here is from genome assembly GCF_017639515.1 of Carcharodon carcharias. Taxonomy (NCBI): domain Eukaryota; kingdom Metazoa; phylum Chordata; class Chondrichthyes; order Lamniformes; family Lamnidae; genus Carcharodon; species Carcharodon carcharias. The sequence continues at coordinate 2,433,151 of NC_054490.1, forward strand.
CGATTGACCCTGTTTCCCCCCTACTCTCAGAGAGTGCATTCCAGATCCTAACCACTCGATGGACCCTGTCTCTACCACACTGTCAAACAGTGCGTTCCAGAACCTAACCACTCGATTGACCCTGTCTCTTCCACACTCTCAGACAGTGTATTCCAGACAATAACCATTCGATTGACCCTGTCAACACCACACTCTCAGGCATTGCATTCCAGAGCATAAACAATCGATTGACCCAGTCTACGTCACTCTCTCACACAGTGCATTCCAGATCCTAACCATTCGATTGACCCTGTCTCCCCCACACTCTCAGACAGTGCATTGCAGATCCTAACCACTCGATGGACCCTGTCTCCCCCAGACTCTCAGACAGTGTATTCCAGACAATAACCATTCGATTGACCCTGTCTCACCCTCACTCTCAGAGTGCATTCCAGACACTAAAAGGTTGATAGACCCTAACTCCTCCAAACTCTGAAAAAGTGCGTTCAAGATCCTAACCACTCGATTGACCCTGACACCACCACACTCTCAGACAGAGCATTCCAGACCCTAACCACTCGATTTACTCTGTCTCAACCACAAATTCAGACAGTGCATTCCAGATCCTAACCATTCGATTGTCCCTGTCTCCCCCACACTCTCAGACAGTGCGTTCCAGATCCTAACCACTCGATTGAACTTGTCTCCCCAACTCTCAGACAGTGCGTTCCAGATCCTAACCACTCGATTGTCCCTGTCTCCCCCACACTCTCAGACAGTGTGTTCCAGATCCTAACCACTCGATTGAACTTGTCTCCCCAACTCTCAGACAGTGCATTCCAGATCCTAACCACTCGATTGAAAATGTCTACCCAAAACTCTCAGACAGTGCATTCCAGACCCTAACCACTCGATTAGGCCTGTCTAGCCCACACTCTCAGACAGTGCGTTCCAGATCCTAACCACTCGATTGAACTTGTCTCCCCAACTCTCAGACAGTGCATTCCAGATCCTAACCATTCGATTAGGCCTTTCACCCCCACACTCTCAGACAGGGCATTCCAGATCCTAATCACTCGATTGACCCTATCACCCTCACACTCACAGACAGTGCATTCCAGATCCTAACCACTAGATTGTCCGTATCTCCCTCAAACTCTCAGACAGTGCATTTTAGATCCTAACCACTCGATTGACCCTGTCTCCACCACACTCTCAGACAGTGCGTACCAGACAATAACCACTCGATTGACCCTGTCTCCCCCACACTCTCACACAGTGCGTTCCAGTTCCTAACCACTCGATTGACCCTGTCTCCCCCACACTCTCAGACAGTGCGTTCCAGTTCCTAACCACTCGATTGACACTGTCTCCCCCACACTCTCAGACAGTGCGTACCAGACAATAATCCTCGATTGACCCTCTCTCCCCCACACTCTCAGACAGTGCGTTCCAGATCCTAACCACTCGATTGACCCTGTCTCCCCCACACTCTCAGAGAGTGCATTCCAGACAATAACCATTCGATTGACCCTGTCAACACCACACTCTCAGGCATTGCATTCCAGATCCTAACCACTCGATTGACCCTGTCTCCCCCTCACTCTCAGAGAGTGCATTCCAGATCCTAACCACTCGATGGACCCTGTCTCCCCCACACTCTCAGACAGTGTATTCCAGACAATAACCATTCGATTGACCCAGTCAACACCACACTCTCAGGCATTGCATTCCAAAGCATAACCAATCGATTGACCCAGTCTACGCCACTCTCTCAAACAGTGCATTCCAGATCCTAACCACTCGATTGACCCTGTCTCCCCCACACTCTCAGACAGTGCATTCCAGATCCTAACCACTCGATTGAACCTGTCTCTCCCACACTCTCAGACAGTGCATTCCAGATCCTAACCACTCGATTGAACCTGTCTCTCCCACACTCTCAGACAGTGCATTCCAGATCCTAACCACTCGATTGACCCTGTCTCCCCCACACTCTTAGACAGTGTATTCCAGAACCTAACCATTCGATTGACCCTGTCTCACCCTCACTCTCAGAGAGTGCATTCCAGACACTAAAAGGTTGATAGACCCTAACTCCTCCAAACTCTGAAAAAGTGCGTTCAAGATCCTAACCACTCGATTGAACCTGTCTCTCCCACAATCTCAGGCAGTGCATTCCAGATCCTAACCATTCGATTGACCCTGTCTCACCCTCACTCTCAGAGAGTGCATTCCAGACACTAAAAGGTTGAAGACCCTAACTCCTCCAAACTCTGAAAAAGTCCGTTCAAGATCCTAACCACTCGATTGACCCTGACACCACCACACTCTCAGACAGTGCGTTCCAGTTCCTAACCACTCGATTGACCCTGACACCACCACACTCTCAGACAGTGCGTTCCAGTTCCTAACCACTCGATTGATCCTGTCTCCCCAAAATCTTAGACAGTGCATTCCAGATCCTAACCACTCGATGGACCCTGTCTCCCCCACACTCTCAGACAGTGTATTCCAGACAATAACCATTCGATTGACCCTGTCTCCCCCACACTCTCAGGCATTGCATTCCAGATCCTAACCACTCGATTGACCCTGTCTCCCCCTCACTTTCAGAGAGTGCATTCCAGATCCTAACCACTCGATGGACCCTGTCTCCCCCACACTCTCAGAGAGTGCATTCCAGATCCTAACCACTCGATGGACCCTGTCTCCCCCACACTCTCAGAGAGTGCATTCCAGATCCTAACCCTTCGATTGACCCTGTCTCCCCCAGACTCTCAGACAGTGCATTCCAGATCCTAACCACTCGATTGACCCTGTCTCCCCCAGACTCTCAGACAGTGTATTCCAGACCCTAACCATTCGATTGACCCTGTCTCACCCTCACTCTCAGAGAGTGCATTCCAGACACTAAAAGGTTGAAGACCCTAACTCCTCCAAACTCTGAAAAAGTGCGTTCAAGATCCTAACCACTCGATTGACCCTGACACCACCACACTCTCAGACAGAGCATTCCAGACCCTAACCACTCGATTTACTCTGTCTCCACCACAAATTCAGACAGTGCATTCCAGATCCTAACCACTCGATTGAACTTGTCTCCCCAACTCTCTCAGACAGTGCGTTCCAGATCCTAACCACTCGATTGTCCCTGTCTCCCCCACACTCTCAGACATTGCGTTCCAGATCCTAAACACTCGATTGACCCTGTCTCCCCCACACTCTCAGACAGTGCGTTCTAGACCCTAACCACTCGTTTGACCCTGTCTCCCCCACACACTCAGACAGTGCATTCCAGATCCTAACCACTCGATTGACGCTGTCTCCCCCACACTCTCAGTCAGTGCGTTCCAGATCCTAACCACTCGATTGACGCTGTTTACCCAAAACTCTCAGAGAGTGCATTCCAGACCCTAACCACTCGATTAGGCCTGTCTAGCCCACACTCTCAGACAGTCCATTCCAGATCCTAATCACTCGATTGACGCTGTCTACCCAAAACTCTCAGACAGTGCATTCCAGATCCTAACCACTCGATTAGGCCTGTCTCCCCCACACTCTCAGACAGTGCATTCCAGATCCTAACCACTCGATTAGGCCTGTCTCCCCCACACTCTCAGACAGGGCATTCCAGATCCTAATCACTCGATTGACCCTATCACCCTCACACTCACAGATAGTGCATTGCAGATCCTAACCGCTCGATTGACCCTAGCACCCTCACACTCACAGACAGTGCATTCCAGATCCTAACCACTCGATTGTCCGTATCTCCCTCACACTCTCAGACAGTGCATTCCAGATACTAACCACTCGATTGACCCTGTCTCCCACACACTCTCAGACAGTGCATTCCAGTTCCTAACCACTCGATTGACCCTGTCTCCCCCACACTCTCAGAGAGTGCATTCCAGATCCTAACCTCTCGATTGACCCTGTTTCCCCCCTACTCTCAGAGAGTGCATTCCAGATCCTAACCACTCGATGGACCCTGTCTCTACCACACTGTCAAACAGTGCGTTCCAGACCCTAACCACTCGATTGACCCTGTCTCTCCCACACTCTCAGACAGTGTATTCCAGACAATAACCATTCGATTGACCCTGTTAACACCACACTCTCAGGCTTTGCATTCCAGAGCATAAACAATCGATTGACCCAGTCTACGTCACTCTCTCACACAGTGCATTCCAGATCCTAACCACTCGATTGACCCTGTCTCCCCCACACTCTCAGACAGTGCATTCCAGATCCTAACCACTCGATTGACCCTGTCTCCCCCACACTCTCAGACAGTGCATTCCAGATCCTAACCACTCGAATGACCCTGTCTCCCCGAGACTCTCAGACAGTGTATTCCAGACCCTAACCATTCGATTGACCCTGTCTCACCCTCACTCTCAGAGAGTGCATTCCAGACACTAAAAGGTTGATAGACCCTAACTCCTCCAAACTCTGAAAAAGTGCGTTCAAGATCCTAACCACTCGATTGACCCTGACACCACCACACTCTCAGACAGAGCATTCCAGACCCTAACCACTCGATTTACTCTGTCTCCACCACAAATTCAGACAGTGCATTCCAGATCCTAACCACTCGATTGAACTTGTCTCCCCAACTCTCTCAGACAGTGCGTTCCAGATCCTAACCACTCGATTGTCCCTGTCTCCCCCACACTCTCAGACAGTGCGTTCCAGATCGTAAACACTCGATTGACCCTGTCTCCCCCACACTCTCAGACAGTGCGTTCGAGACCCTAACCACTCGTTTGACCCTGTCTCCCCCACACACTCAGACAGTGCATTCCAGATCCAAACCACTCGATTGACGCTGTATACCCAAAACTCTCAGAGAGTGCATTCCAGATCCTATCCACTCGATTAGGCCTGTCACCCCCACACTCTCAGACAGGGCATTCCAGATCCTAATCACTCGATTGACCCTATCACCCTCACACTCACAGACAGTGCATTCCAGATCCTAACCACTCGATTGTCCGTATCTCCCTCACACTCTCAGACAGTGCATTCCAGATACTAACCACTCGATTGACCCTGTCTCCCCCACACTCTCAGACAATTCATTCCAGTTCCTAACCACGCGATTGACCCTGTCTCCCCCACACTCTCAGAGAGTGCATTCCAGATCCTAACCTCTCGATTGACCCTGTTTTCCCCCTAATCTCAGAGAGTGCATTCCAGATCCTAACTACTCGATTGACCCTGTCTCTCCCACACTCTCAGACAGTGTATTCCAGACAATAACCATTCGATTGACCCTGTCAACACCACACTCTCAGGCATTGCATTCCAGAGCATAAACAATCGATTGACCCAGTCTACGCCACTCTCTCACACAGTGCATTCCAGATCCTAACCACTCGATTGACCCTGTCTCCGCCACACTCTCACACATTGCATTCCAGATCCTAACCATTCGATTGACCCTGTCTCCCCCACACTCTCAGACAGTGCATTCCAGATCCTAACCACTCGATTGACCCTGTCTCCCCCACACTCTCAGACAGTGCATTCCAGATCCTAACCACTCGATTGACCCTGTCTCCCCCACACTCTCAGACAGTGTATTCCAGACCCTAACCATTCGATTGACCCTGTCTCACCCTCACTCTCAGAGATTGCATTCCAGACACTAAAAGGTTGAAGACCCTAACTCCTCCAAACTCTGAAAAAGTGCGTTCAAGATCCTAACCACTCGATTGACCCTGACACCACCACACTCTCAGACAGAGCATTCCAGACCCTAACCACTCGATTTACTCTGTCTCCACCACAAATTCAGACAGTGAATTCCAGACCCTAACCACTAGATTGACCCTGTCTCCACCACACTCTCAGACAGTGTATTCCAGACCCTAACCATTCGATTGACCCTGTTTCACCCTCACTCTCAGAGAGTGCATTCCTGACACTAAAAGGTTGATAGACCCTAACTCCTCCAAATTCTGAAAAAGTGCGTTCAAGATCCTAACCACTCGATTGACCCTGACACCACCACACTCTCAGAGAGAGCATTCCAGACCCTAACCACTCGATTTACTCTGTCTCCACCACAAATTCAGACAGTGCATTCCAGATCCTAACCACTCGATTGAACTTGTCTCCCCAACTCTCTCAGACAGTGCGTTCCAGATCCTAACCACTCGATTGACCCTGTCTCCCCCACACTCTCAGACAGTGTGTTCCAGATCCTAACCACTCGATTGACCTTATCTCCCCCCACACTCTCAGACAGTGCATTCCAGATCCTAACCACTCGATTGAACTTGTCTCCCCAACTCTCTCAGACAGTGCGTTCCAGATCCTAACCACTCGATTGACCCTGTCTCCCCCACACTCTCACACAGTGCGTTCCAGACCCTAACCACTCGATTGAACCTGTCTCCCCCGCACTCTCAGACAACTCATTCCAGATCCTTACGACTCGAATGACCCTAGCTCCCCCAAAATGTCTGGCAGTGCTTTCCAATGCCTAACCACGCGATTGACCCTGTCTCCCCCACACTCTCAGACAGTGCGTTCCAGAACCTAACCATTCGAATGACCCTGCCTCCCCCACATTCTCAGGCATTGTGTTCCAGACCCAAATCACTCGATTGACCCTATCTCCCCCACACTCTCATACAGTGGATTCCAGATCCTAACCACTCGATTGACCCTATCTCCACCACACTCTCAGACAGTGCATTCCAGACCCTAACCACTCGATTGGCCCTGTCTCCACCACTCTCTCAGACAGTGGATTCCAGATCCTAACCACTCGATTGACCCTATCTCCACCACACTCTCAGACAGTGCGTTCCAGATCCTAACCACTCGATTGAACTTGTCTCCCCAACTCTCTCAGACAGTGCGTTCCAGATCCTAACCACTCGATTGACCTTATCTCCCCCCACACTCTCAGACAGTGCGTTCCAGATCCTAACCACTCGATTGTCCCTGTCTCCCCCACACTCTCAGACAGTGCGTTCGAGACCCTAACCACTCGATTGACACTGTCTCCCCCACACTCTCAGACAGTGTATTCCAGATCCTAACCACTCGTTTGACCCTGTCTCCCCCACACTCTCAGACAGTGCATTCCAGATCCTAACCACTCGATTGACGCTGTCTACCCAAAACTCTCAGACAGTGCGTTCCAGATCCTAACCACTCGATTAGGCCTGTCACCCCCACACTCTCAGACAGGGCATTCCAGATCCTAATCACTCGATTGACCCTATCACCCTCACACTCACAGATAGTGCATTCCAGATCCTAACCGCTCGATTGACCCTATCACCCTCACACTCACAGACAGTGCATTCCAGATCCTAACCACTCGATTGACCCTGTCTCCACCACACTCTCAGACAGTGCATTCCAGATCCTAACCACTCGATTGACCGTATCTCCCTCACACTCTCAGACAGTGCATTCCAGATCTTAACCGCTCGATTGACTCTGTCTCCCCCACACTCTCAGACAGTGAATTCCAGACCCCAACCACTCGATTGACCCTGTCTCCCCTGCACTCTCAGACAACTCATTCCAGATCCTTACGACTCGAATGACCCTAGCTCCCCCAAAATGTCTGGCAGTGCTTTCCAATGCCTAACCACGCGATTGACCCTGTCACCCCCACACTCTCAGACAGTGCGTTACATATCCTAACCCCTCGATTGACACTTTCTCCTCCACACTCTCAGACAGTGCATTCCAGATCCTAACCACTCGATTGACCTTGTCTCCCCCACACAGTCAGAAAATTCTTTCCATCTCCTAACCACTAGATTGACCCTTTCTCTCCAACACACTCAGGAAGTGGATTCCAGTCCATAAATAATCAATAGACCCTGTCTATCCCACACTCTCAGACAGTGCATTCCAGACTCTAACCACTCGATTGACCCTGTCTCCCCCACACTCTCAGACAGTGCGTTCCAGATCCTAACCACTCGATTGACCCTGTCTCCCCCACACTCTCAGACAGTGCGTTCCAGTTCCTAACCACTCGATTGAACTTGTCTCCCCAACTCTCTCAGACAGTGCGTTCCAGATCCTAACCACTCGATTGACCCTGTCTCCCCCACACTCTCAGACAGTGTGTTCCAGATCCTAACCACTCGATTGACCTTATCTCCCCCCACACTCTCAGACAGTGCATTCCAGATCTTAACCGCTCGATTGACCCTGTCTCCCCCACACTCTCAGACAGTGCGTTCCAGATCCTAACCACTCGATTGACCCTGTCTCCCCCGCACTCTCAGACAACTCATTCCAGATCCTTACGACTCGAATGACCCTAGTTCCCCCAAAATGTCTGGCAGTGCTTTCCAATGCCTAACCACGCGATTAACCCTGCCTCCCCCACATTCTCAGGCAGTGTGTTCCAGACCCAAATCACTCGATTGACCCTATCTCCCCCACACTCACAGACCGTGGATTCCAGATCCTAACCACTCGATAGGTGCTATCTCCACCACACTCTCATACAGTGGATTCCAGATCCTAACCACTCGAATGACCCTATCTCCACCACACTCTCAGACAGTGCATTCCAGATCCTAACCACTCGATTGGCCCTGTCTCCACCACTCTCTCAGACAGTGGATTCCAGATCCTAACCACTCGATTGACCCTATCTCCACCACACTCTCAGACAGTGCGTTCCAGATCCTAACCACTCGATTGAACTTGTCTCACCAACTCTCTCAGACAGTGCGTTCCAGATCCTAACCACTCGATTGATCCTGTCTCCCCCACACTCTCAGACAGTGCGTTCCAGATCCTAACCTCTCGATTGTCCCTGTCTCCCCCACACTCTCAGACAGTGCGTTCGAGACCCTAACCACTCGTTTGACCCTGTCTCCCCCACACTCTCAGACAGTGCATTCCAGATCCTAATCACTCGATTGACGCTGTCTACCCAAAACTCTCAGACCGTGCATTCCAGATCCTAACCACTCGATTAGGCCTGTCACCCCCACACTCTCAGACAGGGCATTCCAGATCCTAATCACTCGATTGACCCTATCACCCTCACACTCACAGACAGTGCATTCCAGATCCTAACCACTCGATTGACCCTGTCTCCACCACACTCTCAGACAGTGCATTCCAGATCCTAACCACTCGATTGACCCTGTCTCCCCCACACTCTCAGACAGTGCATTCCAGTTCCTAACCTCTCGATTGACCCTGTCTCCCCCACACTCTCAGAGAGTGCATTCCAGATCCTAACCTCTCGATTGACCCTGTTTCCCCCCTACTCTCAGAGAGTGCATTCCAGATCCTAACCACTCGATTGACCCTGTCTCTCCCACACTCTCAGACAGTGTATTCCAGACAATAACCATTCGATTGACCCTGTCAACACCACACTCTCAGGCTTTGCATTCCAGAGCATAAACAATCGATTGACCCAGTCTACGTCACTCTCTCACACAGTGCATTCCAGATCCTAACCACTCGATTGACCCTGTCTCCACCACAGTTCTTGACAGTGCATTCCAGAACCTCAACACTCGATTGACCCTTTCTGTCCCTCACACTCAGAGAGTGCATTCACGGCCCTAACCACTCGATTGACACTTTCACCCCCTCACTCTCAGACAATGTGTTCCAGATCCAAACCAATCAATTAACCCTGTCTCCTCCACCCTATCAGACAGTACATTCCAGATCCAAAACAGTCGTTTGGCCCTGTCTCCACCTCACTCTCAGAGAGTGCATTTCAGATCCTAACCACTCAATTGATCCTTTCTCTACCACAAATTCAGACAGTGCATTCCAGATCCTAACCACTCGATTGACCCTGTCTCCCCCACACTCTCAGACAGTGCGTTCCAGATCCTAGCCACTCGATTGACCTTGTCTCCCCAACACAGTCAGAAAATTCTTTCCATCTCCTAACCACTCGATTGACCCTGTCTCCCCCACACTCTCAGACAGTTCATTCCAGACCCCAACCACTCGATTGACCCTGTCTCCCCCGCACTCTCAGACAACTCATTCCAGATCCTTACAACTCGAATGACCCTAGCTCCCCTGAAATGTCTGGCAGTGCTTTCCAATGCCTAACCACTCGATTGACACTTTCTCCTCCACACTCTCAGACAGTGCATTCCAGATCCTAACCACTCGATTGAACCTGTCTCTCCCACACTCTCAGGCAGTGCGTTCCAGATCCTAACCACTCGATTGAACCTATCTCTCCCACACTCTCAGGCAGTGCATTCCTGAACCCAAACCTCTCGATTGACCCTGTCTCCCCCACACTCTCAGACAGTGTATTCCAGACAATAACCATTCGATTGACCCTGTCAACACCACACTCTCAGGCATTGCATTCCAGACCATACCCAATCGATTGACCCAGTCTACGCCACTCTCTCACACAGTGCATTCCAGATCCTAACCACTCGATTGACCCTGTCTCCCCCACACTCTCAGACAGTGCATTCCAGATCCTAACCATTCGATTGACCCTGTATCCCCCACAATCTCAGACAGTGTATTCCAGACCCTAACCATTCGATTGACCCTGTTTCACCCTCACTCTCAGAGTGCATTCCAGACACTAAAAGGTTGATAGACCCTAACTCCCCCAAACTCTGAAAAAGTGCGTTCAAGATCCTAACCACTCGATTGACCCTGACACCACCACACTCTCAGACAGTGCATTCCAGACCCTAACCACTCGATTTGCTCTGTCTCCACCACAAATTCAGACAGTGCATTCCAGATCCTAACCCCTCGATTTAACATGTCTCCCCAACTCTCTCAGACAGTGCATTCCAGATCCTAACCACTCGATTGACCCTGTCTCCCCCACACTCTCAGACAGTGCATTCCAGACCTAACCACTCGATTAGGCCTGTCTAGCCCACACTCTCAGACAGTCCGTTCCAGACCCTAACCACTCGATTGACCCTGTCACCCCCACACTCTCAGACAGTGCATTCCAGATCCTAACCACTCGATTGACATTGTCTCCCCCAAACAGTCAGACAACCGGTTCCATCTCCTAAACACTCGATAGACCCTGTCTCCCCAGCACACTCAGGTAATGCATTCTAGTCCATAAATACTCGATAGACCCTGTCTCCCCAACAATCTCAGACGGTGCATTCCAGATCATAACCACGCGATTGACCCTGTCTCCCCCACACTCAGGAAGTGGATTCCAGTCCATAAATAATCAATAGACCCTGTCTACCCAACACTCTCAGACAGTGTTCCAGATCCTAACCACTCGATTGACGCTGTCTCCCCCACACTCTCAGACAGTGTTCCAGATCCTAACCAGTCGATTGACGCTGTCTCCCCCACACTCTCAGACAGTGCATTCCAGATCCTAACCACTCGATTGACCCTGTCTCCCCCGCACTCTCAGACAGTGCATTCTAGATCCTAACCCTCAATTGACCCGGTCTCCCCCAAAATCTAAGAAAGTGCGTTCAATTTCCTAACCACTCGATTGACCCAGTCTCCCCCTCACTCTCAGACACTGAGTTCCAGATCCTAACCACTCGATTGAACCTGTCTCCCCCGCACTCTCAGACAGTGCGTTCCAGATCATAACCACGCGATTGACCCTGTCTCCCTCACACTCACAGACAGTGCATTCCAGATCCTAACCACTCGATTGACCCTGTCTCCCCCGCACTCTCAGACAGTGTATTCCAGATCCTAACCACTCGATTGACCCTGTCTCCCCCGCACTCTCAGACAGTGCATTCCAGATCCTAACCACTCGATTGAACCTGTCTCCCCCGCACTCTCAGACAGTGTATTCCAGATCCTAACCACTCGATTGAACCTGTCTCCCCCGCACTCTCAGACAACTCATTCCAGATCCTTACGACTCGAATGACCCTAGCTCCCCCGAAATGTCTGGCAGTGCTTTCCAATGCCTAACCATGCGATTGACCCTGTCTCCCCCACACTCTCAGACAGTGCATTCCAGATCCTAACCACTCGATTGACCCTGTCTCCACCACACTCTCAGGAAATGCATTCCAGTACATAACTAATTGAAAGACCCTGTCTCCCAACAATCTCAGGCATTGTATTCCATACCACACCTGCTTGATAGACCCCGTCTCCCCCACACTCTCAGACAGTGCGTTCCAGATCCACACCACTCGATTGACCGTTTCTCCCCCATACATTCAGACAACCCATTCCATCTCCTAAGCACTCGATAGACCCTGTCTCCCCAACACACTCAGGAAGTGCATTCCAGTCCATAAATACTCGATAGACCCTGTCTCCCCAACAATCTCACTCATTGCATTCCATACCACACCTGCACGAAAGACCCTGTCTCCCCAACACTTTCAGGCAGTGCATTCCAGTCCACAACTGCTCGATAGACATTGTCTCCCCCAAACTCTCAGGCAGTGCATTCCAGATCCTAATCATTTGATTGACCCAATCTCCCCCACACTCTCAGGCAGTGCATTCCAGATCCTAACCACTCAATTGACCCCGTCTCCCCCACACTCTCAGACAGTGCGTTCCAGATCCTAACCTCTCGATTGACCCTGTCTCCCCCACACTCTCAGACAGTGCGTTCCAGATCCTAACCACTCGATAGACCCTGTCTCCCCAACACACTCAGGCATTGTATTCTAGATACAAAGCAATCCTCTGTGGTGAGGGTGATGTGGATGAGGCTGAGGGGGTCCTCGGTGGTGATGAGTGTGAGAGTGAGGGTGTCCTCAGTGGTGAGGATGATGAGGGTGAGGGGGTCCTCGGTGTTGAGGGTGATGAGGGTGAGGGTGTCCTCGGTGTTGAGGGTGATGGGGATAAGGGTGAGGGGGTCCTCGTTGGAGATGGGGATGAGGGTGAGGGTGAGGGGGTCCTCGGTGTTGAGGGTGATGAGGGTGAGGGTGTCCTCGGTGTTGAGGGTGATGGGGATAAGGGTGAGGGGGTCCTCGTTGGAGATGGGGATGAGGGTGAGTGTGAGGGGGTCCTCGGTGATGACGGTGATGGGGATGAGGGTTAGGGGGTCCTCGGTAGTGATGAGGGTGAGGGTGAGGGTGTCCTCAGTAGTGAGGGTGATGGGGATGAGGGTGAGGGGATCCTCGGTGGTGAGGGTGATGGGGATGAGGGTGAGGGTGAGGGTGAGGGTGAGGGGGACCTCGGTGGTGAGGGTGATGGGGATGAGGGTGAGGGGATCCTCGGTGATGAGGGTGATGGGGATGAGGGTGAGGGTGAAGGGCTCCTCGGTGTTGGGGGTGATGGGGATGAGGGTGAGGGGGTCCTCGTTGGTGATGGAGATGAGCGTGAGGGTGAGGGTGAGGGGGACCTCGGTGGTGAGGGTGATGGGGATGAGGTTGAGGGTGAGGGTCCTCGGTGGTGACTGTGATGGGGATGATGGTGAGGGGGTTCTCGGTGGTGAGGGTGATGGGGATGAGGGTGAGGGGTTCCTCAGTTGTGAGTGTGAGGGGGATGAGGGTGAGGAGGTCCTTGGTGGAGATGGTGAGGGGGATGAGGGTGAGTGTGAGGGTCCTTGGTGGTGATGGTAATGGGGATGAGGGTGAGGGTGTCCTCGGTGGAGATGGCGAGTGGGATGAGGTTGAGGGTGAGGGGTTCTCGGTGGTGAGGGTGAGGGGGATGAGGATGAGGGTGAGGGGTTCTCGGTGGCGAGGGGGATGAGGATGAGGGTGAGAGGTTCTCGGTGGTGAGGGTGATGGGGATGAGGGTGATGGGGTTCTCGGTGGTGAGGGTGAGGGGGATGAGGGTGATGGGGTTCCTCGGTTGTGAGTGTGAGGGGGATGAGGGTGAGGGGATCCTCGGTGGAGATGGTGAGGGGAATGAGGGTGAGTGTGAGGGGCCCTCGGTGGTGAGGGTGAGGGGGATGAAGGTGAGGGTGAGGGTTCCTCAGTGGTGATGGGGATGAGGGTGAGGGGGTCCTCGGTGGTGAGGGTGAGGGGGATGAGGGTGAGGGTGCGGGGGTACTCGGTGGTGAGGGTGATGGGGATGAGAGTGAGGGTGAGGGGGTCCTCGGTGGTGATGGGGATGAGGGTGAGGGGATCCTCGGTGGTGAGGGTGATGAGGGTGAGGGTGAGGGTGAGGGTGTCCTCGGTGGTGAGGGGGAAGGGGTTGAGGGTGAGGGTGAAGGGATCCTCGGTGGTGAGGGGGTTGAGGGTGAGGGTGAGGGGGTCCTCGGTGGTGATGGGGATGAGGGTGAGGGGTTCTTCGGTGGTGAGGGTGAGGAGGAGGAGGGTGAGGGTGAGGAGGTCCTCGGTGGTGAGGGTGATGGGGTTGAGGGTGAGGGGGTCCTGGGTTATGAGGGTGAGGGGGATGAGGATGATGGGCTCCTCGGTGGTGAGGGTGATGGGGATGAGGGTGAGGAGGTCCTTGGTGGAGATGGCGAGGGGGATGAGGGTGAGGGTGAGGGGATCCTCGGTGGTGAGGGGGTTGAGGGTGAGGGTGAGGGTGAGGGTGATGGGGACCTCGGTGGTGAGGGTGATGGGGATGAGGGTGAGGGGATCCTCGGTGATGAGGGTGATGGGGATGAGGGTGAGGGTGAAGGGCTCCTTGGTGTTGAGGGTGATGGGGATGAGGGTGAGGGGGTCCTCGTTGGTGATGGAGATGAGCGTGAGGGTGAGGGTGAGGGGGACCTCGGTGGTGAGGGTGATGGGGATGAGGTTGAGGGTGAGGGTCCTTGGTGGTGACTGTGATGGGGATGATGGTGAGGGGGTTCTCGGTGGTGAATGTGATGGGGATGAGGGTGAGGGGTTCCTCGGTTGTGAGTGTGATGGGGATGAGGGTGAGGGGTTCCTCGGTTGTGAGTGTGAGGGGGATGAGGGTGAGGGGTTCTCGGTGGTGAGGGTGATGGGGATGAGGGTGAGGGGTTCCTCGGTTGTGAGTGTGAGGGGGATGAGGGTGAGGAGGTCCTTGGTGGAGATGGTGAGGGGGATGAGGGTGAGTGTGAGGGTCCTCGGTGGAGATGGCGAAGGGGATGAGGGTGAGGGGGTCCTCGGTGGAGATGGCGAGGGGGATGAGGGTGAGTGTGAGGGGCCCTCGGTGGTGAGGGTGAGGGGGATGAGGGTGAGGGGTTCTCGGTGGTGAGGGTGAGGGGGATGAGGGTGAGGGGTTCCTCGGTTGTGAGTGTGAGGGGGATGAGTGTGAGGGGATCCTCGGTGGAGATGGTGAGGGGAATGAGGGTGAGTGTGAGGGGCCCTCAGTGGTGAGGGTGAGGGGGATGAAGGTGAGGGTGAGGGTTCCTCGGTGGTGATGGGGATGAGGGTGAGGGGGTCCTCGGTGGTGAGGGTGAGGGGGATGAGGGTGAGGGTGCGGGGGTCCTCGGTGGTGATGGGGATGAGGGTGAGGGGATCCTCGGTGGTGAGGGTGATGAGGGTGAGGGTGAGGGTGTCCTCGGTGGTGAGGGGGAAGGGGTTGAGGGTGAGGGTGAGGGGATCCTCGGTGGTGAGGGGGTTGAGGGTGAGGGTGAGGGGGTCCTCGGTGGTGATGGGGATGAGGGTGAGGGGTTCTTCGGTGGTGAGGGTGAGGAGGAGGAGGGTGAGGATGAGGAGGTCCTCGGTGGTGAGGGTGATGGGGATGAGGGTGAGGAGGTCCTCGGTGGAGATGGCGAGGGGGATGAGGGTGAGGGTGAGGGGATCCTCGGTGGTGAGGGGGTTGAGGGTGAGGGTGAGGGTGTCCTCGGTGGTGATGGGGATGAGGGTGAGGGGTTCTTCGGTGGTGAGGGTGAGGAGGATGAGGGTGAGGGTGAGGAGGTCCTCGGTGGTGAGGGTGAGGGGGATGGGGATGAGGGTGAGGGTGAGGGCGTCCTCGGTGGTGAGGGTGATGGGGATGCGGGTGAGGGGGTCCTCGGTGGTGATGGGGATGAGGGTGAGGGTGAGGGGGTCCTCGGTGTTGAGGGTGAGGGGATGAGGGTGAGGGAGTTCTCGGTGGTGATGGGGATGAGGGTGAGGGTGAGGGGTTCCTCGGAGGTGGGGGTGAGGGGAATGAGGGTGAGAGGGTCCTCGGTGGTGAGTGTGATGGGGATGAGGGTGAGGGTGAGGGGTTCTTCGGAGTTGGGGGTGATGGGGTTGAGGGTGAGAGGGTCCTTGGTGTTGAGGGTGAGGGGATGAGGGTGAGGATGAGGGTGAGGGGGTCCTCGGTGGTGAGGATGATGAGGGTGAGTGTGAGGGGGTCCTCGGTGGTGAGGGTGATGAGGGTGAGGTGTTCCTCAGTGGTGATCTGGATGAGGGTGAGGGGGTCCTCGGTAGTGAGGGTGATGGGGATGAGGGTGAGGGTGAGGGGGTCCTCGGTGGTGAGGGTGATGGGGATGGGGATGAGGATGAGGGGGTCCTCGGTGGTGAGGGTGAGGAGGATGAGGGTGAGGGTGAGGAGGTCCTCGGTGGTGAGGGTGATGGGGATGAGGATGAGGGGGTCCTCGGTGGTGAGGGTGAAGGGGATGAGGGTGAGGGTGAGGGGGTCCTTGGTGTTGATGGGCATGAGGATGAGGGGGTCCTCGGTGGTGAGAGTGAGGAGGATGAGGGTGAGGGTGAGGGGTTCCTCGGTGGTGAGGGTGATGGGGATGAGGGTGAGGGTGAGGGGGTCCTCGGTGGTGAGGGTGATGGGGATGAGGGTGAGGGTGAGGGGGTCCTCGGTGGTGAGGGTGATGGGGATGAGGGTGAGGGGGTCCTCGGTGGTGAGGGTGAAGGGGATGAGGATGAGGGTGAGGGGGTCCTCAGTAGTGAGTGTGATGGGGTTGCGGGTGAGGGGTTCCTCGGGGGTGATGGGGATGAGGGTGAGGGTGAGGGGTCCTCGGTGGTGAGGGTGATGAGGGTGGGTGTGAGGGTGTCCTCGGTGGTGAGGGTGATGAGGGTGAGTGTGAGGGTGTCCTCGGTGGTGAGGGTGATGGAGATGAGGGTAAGGGATTCCGCGGTGGTGATGGGGATGAGGGTGAGGGGTTCCTCGGAGGTGACGGTGATGGGGATGAGGGTGAGGGTGAGGGGGTCCTCGGTTGTGAGGGTGTTGGGGATGAGGGTGAGGGGGTCGTCGGTGGTGATGGGGATGAGGGTGAGGGGGTTCTCGGTGGTGAGGGTGAGGGGATTGAGGGTGAGGGTGCAGGGGTCCTCGGTGGTGAGGGTGATGAGGATGAGGGTGAGGCGGACCTCGATGGTGATGGGGATGAGGGTGAGAGTGAGGGGTTCCTCGGAGGTGGGGGTGATGGGGATGAGGGTGAGAGGGTCCTCGGTGGTGAGTGTGAGGGTGAGGGGATCCTCGGTTGTGAGGGTGATGGGGATGAGGGTGAGGCGGACCTTGATGGTGATGGGGATGAGGGTGAGGGGATCCTCGGTTGTGAGGGTGATGGGGATGAGGGTGAGGCGGACCTTGATGGTGATGGGGATGAGGGTGAGGGGGTACTCGGAGGTGTGGGTGATGGGGATGAGGGTGAGGGTGAGGGGGTCCTCGGTGGCGAGGATGATGGGGATGAGGGTGAGGGTGAGGGGGTCCTCGGTGGTGATGGGGATGAGGGTGAGGGTGAGGGGGTCCTCGGTGGTGATGGGGATGAGGGTGAGAGTGAGGGGTTCCTCGGAGGTGGGGGTGATGGGGATGAGGGTGAGGGGGTCCTCGGTGGTGATGGGGATGAGGGTGAGGGTGAGGGGGTCCTCGGTGGCGAGGATGATGGGGATGAGGGTGAGGGGGTCCTCGGTGGTGATGGGGATGAGGGTGAGGGTGAGGGGGTCCTCGGTGGTGATGGGGATGAGGGTGAGGGTGAGGGGGTCCTCGGTGGTGATGGGGATGAGGGTGAGGGTGAGGGGGTCCTCGGTGGTGATGGGGATGAGGGTGAGGGTGAGGGGGTCCTCGGTGGTGATGGGGATGAGGGTGAGGGTGAGGGGGTCCTCGGTGGTGATGGGGATGAGGGTGAGGGTGAGGGGGTCCTCGGTGGTGATGGGGATGAGGGTGAGGGTGAGGGGGTCCTCGGTGGTGATGGGGATGAGGGTGAGGGTGAGGGGGTCCTCGGTGGTGATGGGGATGAGGGTGAGGGTGAGGGGGTCCTCGGTGGAGATGGTGATGAGGGTGATGGGGTCCTCGGGGGTGAGAATGAGTGGTTTGAGTCCCTCACAATGAGTAGACGAGGCAGGCACCCTCGGGAGACGTTCAGATCTCCCAGATGTGTGGAGGAGGCTGAGGTCCTGCATTGAGGTATCTCCCTACATCCTCCTATCTCAGTTGTGACCAGTTGGGTTTATCTCAGCTCCATTCCGCTCAGTGTGATCGCTGCTGTTATAGAGAGCCAGCGGAGGGCCTGATACTCCCTCGGTCACAGGAGGAGGAGGATGACCTGTAGTGAGGGCCCTCCATCACTCCTCACACGGCCTCTGTGAGTGTCTGAGCCCTGTCTGTCCAAGGGCAGCTCCCTTACCCTCCATGATCAGGACCATCTCCGTGAAGCAGCCACGAACCTTTAGACCCATCTGATGCTGTGTCCACCTTCAGCACCTCAGCCCTTCAGGAGCTGGTGCCCAGCGTCACTGGATCTCCTTCAGGAGCTGGTGCACAGCGTCACTGGATCTCCTTCAGGAGCTGGTGCCCAGCGTCACTGGATCTCCTTCAGGAGCTGGAGCACAGCGTCACTGGATCTCCTTCAGGAGCTGGTGCACAGCCTCACTGGATCTCCTTCAGGATCTGGAGCACAGTGTCACTGGATCTCCTTCAGGAGCTGGTGCACAGTGTCACTGGATCTCCTTCAGGAGCTGGTGCACAGCCTCACTGGATCTCCTTCAGGAGCTGGAGCACAGCCTCACTGGATCTCCTTCAGGAGCTGGTGCACAGCCTCACTGGATCTCCTTCAGGATCTGGAGCACAGCGTCACTGGATCTCCTTCAGGAGCTGGTGCACAGTGTCACTGGATCTCCTTCAGGAGCTGGTGCACAGCCTCACTGGATCTCCTTCAGGAGCTGGAGCACAGCCTCACTGGATCTCCTTCAGGAGCTGGAGCACAGCCTCACTGGATCTCCTTCAGGATCTGGAGCTCAGCGTCACTGGATCTCCTTCAGGAGCTGGTGCACAGTGTCACTGGATCTCCTTCAGGAGCTGGTGCACAGCCTCACTGGATCTCCTTCAGGAGCTGGAGCACAGCCTCACTGGATCTCCTTCAGGAGCTGGAGCACAGCCTCACTGGATCTCCTTCAGGATCTGGAGCACAGCGTCACTGGATCTCCTTCAGGAGCCGGTGCACAGCGTCACTGGATCTCCTTCAGGATCTGGAGCACAGCCTCACTGGATCTCCTTCAGGAGCTGCTGCACAGCGTCACTCGATCTCCGTCAGGAGCTGGAGCACAGCCTCCCTGGATCTCCTTCAGGATCTGGAGCACAGCCTCACTGAATCTCCATCAGGATCTGGAGCACAGCCTCCCTGGATCTCGTTCAGGATCTGGAGCACAGTGTCACTGAATCTCCTTCAGGATCTGGAGCACAGCCTCACTGGATCTCGTTCAGGAGCTGGTGCACAGCGTCACTCGATCTCCTTCAGGAGCTGGTGTACAGCGTCACTGGATCTCCTTCAGGATCTGGAGCACAGCCTCACTGGATCTCCTTCAGGAGCTGGTGCACAGCATCACTGGATCTCCTTCAGGAGCTGGTGCACAGCGTCACTGGATCTCCTTCAGGAGCTGGAGCACAGCGTCACTGGATCTCCTTCAGGAGCTGGTGCACAGCCTCACTGGATCTCCTTCAGGAGCTGGTGCACAGCGTCACTGGATCTCCTTCAGGAGCTGGAGCGCAGCCTCAATGGATCTCCTTCAGAAGCTGGTGCACGGCATAACTGGATCTCCTTCAGGAGCTGGTGCACAGCCTCCCTGGATCTCGTTCAGGATCTGGAGCACAGTGTCACTGGATCTCCTTCAGGAGCTGGTGCACAGCCTCACTGGATCTCCTTCAGGAACTGGTGCACAGCATCACTGGATCTCCTTCAGGAGCTGGTGCACAGCCTCCCTGGATCTCCTTCAGGAGCTGGTGCACAGCCTCCCTGGATCTCCTTTGGGATCTGGAGCACAGCCTCCCTGGATCTCCTTCAGGATCTGGAGCACAGCATCACTGGATCTCCCTCAGGATCTGGAGCACAACCTCCATGGATCTCCTTCAGGAGCTGGAGCACAGACTCACTGGATCTCCCTCAGGAGCTGGAGCACAGCCTCCCTGGATCTCCTTCAGGATCTGGAGCAGACCCTCCCTGGATCTCCTTCAGGAGCTGGAAAACAGCCTCAGCGGATCTCCTTAAGGACCTGGAGCACAGCCTCACTGGATCTCCCTCAGGATCTGGAGCACAGCCTCACTGGATCTCCTTCAGGAGCTGGTGCACAGCGTCACTGGATCTCCTTCAGGAGCTGGTGCACAGTGTCACTGGATCTCCTTCAGGATCTGGAGCACAGCGTCACTGGATCTCCTTCAGGAGCTGGTGCACAGTGTCACTGGATCTCCTTCAGGACCTGGAGCACAGCATAACTGGATCTCCTTCAGGATCTGGAGCACAGCCTCACTGGATCTCCTTCAGGAGCTGGAGCACAGCGTCACTGGATCTCCTTCAGGAGCTGGTGCACAGCCTCACTGGATCTCCTTCAGGAGCTGGTGCACAGTGTCACTGGATCTCCTTCAGGAGCTGGAGCACAGCCTCACTGGATCTCCTTCAGGAGCTGGTGCACAGCGTCACTGGATCTCCTTCAGGAGCTGGAGCACAGCCTCACTGGATCTCCTTCAGGAGCTGGTGCACAGCGTCACTGGATCTCCTTCAGGAGCTGGAGCACAGCCTCACTGGATCTCCTTCAGGAGCTGGTGCACAGCGTCACTGGATCTCCTTCAGGATCTGGAGCACAGTGTCACTGGATCTCCTTCAGGAGCTGGTGCACAGCCTCACTGGATCTCCTTCAGGAACTGGTGCACAGCATCACTGGATCTCCTTCAGGAGCTGGTGCACAGCCTCCCTGGATCTCGTTCAGGATCTGGAGCACAGTGTCACTGGATCTCCTTCAGGAGCTGGTGCACAGCCTCACTGGATCTCCTTCAGGAGCTGGTGCACAGCATCACTGGATCTCCTTCAGGAGCTGGTGCACAGCCTCCCTGGATCTCCTTCAGGAGCTGGTGCACAGCCTCCCTGGATCTCCTTTGGGATCTGGAGCACAGCCTCCCTGGATCTCCTTCAGGATCTGGAGCACAGCATCACTGGATCTCCCTCAGGATCTGGAGCACAACCTCCATGGATCTCCTTCAGGAGCTGGAGCACAGACTCACTGGATCTCCCTCAGGAGCTGGAGCACAGCCTCCCTGGATCTCCTTCAGGATCTGGAGCAGACCTCCCTGGATCTCCTTCAGGAGCTGGAAAACAGCCTCAGTGGATCTCCTTAAGGACCTGGAGCACAGCCTCACTGGATCTCCCTCAGGATCTGGAGCACAGCCTCACTGGATCTCCTTCAGGAGCTGGTGCACAACGTCACTGGATCTCCTTCAGGAGCTGGTGCACAGTGTCACTGGATCTCCTTCAGGATCTGGAGCACAGCATAACTGGATCTCCTTCAGGAGCTGGTGCACAGCGTCACTGGATCTCCTTCAGGAGCTGGAGCACAGCGTCACTGGATCTCCTTCAGGAGCTGGTGCACAGCCTCACCGGATCTCCTTCAGGAGCTGGTGCACAGTGTCACTGGATCTCCTTCAGGAGCTGGAGCACAGCCTCACTGGATCTCCCTCAGGAGCTGGATCACAGCCTCCCTGGATCTCCTTCAGGATCTGGAGCAGACCCTCCCTGGATCTCCTTCAGGAGCTGGAAAACAGCCTCAGTGGATCTCCTTAAGGACCTGGAGCACAGCCTCACTGGATCTCCCTCAGGATCTGGAGCACAGCCTCACTGGATCTCCTTCAGGAGCTGGTGCACAGCGTCACTGGATCTCCTTCAGGAGCTGGTGCACAGTGTCACTGGATCTCCTTCAGGATCTGGAGCACAGCATAACTGGATCTCCTTCAGGAGCTGGTGCACAGCGTCACTGGATCTCCTTCAGGAGCTGGTGCCCAGCGTCACTGGATCTCCTTCAGGAGCTGGAGCACAGCGTCACTGGATCTCCTTCAGGAGCTGGTGCACAGTGTCACTGGATCTCCTTCAGGAGCTGGTGCACAGTGTCACTGGATCTCCTTCAGGAGCTGGTGCACAGCCTCACTGGATCTCCTTCAGGAGCTGGAGCACAGCCTCACTGGATCTCCTTCAGGAGCTGGTGCACAGCCTCACTGGATCTCCTTCAGGATCTGGAGCACAGCGTCACTGGATCTCCTTCAGGAGCTGGTGCACAGTGTCACTGGATCTCCTTCAGGAGCTGGTGCACAGCCTCACTGGATCTCCTTCAGGAGCTGGAGCACAGCCTCACTGGATCTCCTTCAGGAGCTGGAGCACAGCCTCACTGGATCTCCTTCAGGATCTGGAGCACAGCGTCACTGGATCTCCTTCAGGAGCTGGTGCACAGTGTCACTGGATCTCCTTCAGGAGCTGGTGCACAGCCTCACTGGATCTCCTTCAGGAGCTGGAGCACAGCCTCACTGGATCTCCTTCAGGAGCTGGAGCACAGCCTCACTGGATCTCCTTCAGGAGCTGGTGCACAGCCTCACTGGATCTCGTTCAGGAGCTGGTGCACAGCGTCACTGGATCTCCTTCAGGAGCTGGAGCACAGCCTCAATGGATCTCCTTCAGAAGCTGGTGCACAGCATAACTGGATCTCCTTCAGGAGCTGGTGCACAGCCTCCCTGGATCTCGTTCAGGATCTGGAGCACAGTGTCACTGGATCTCCTTCAGGAGCTGGTGCACAGCCTCACTGGATCTCCTTCAGGAACTGGTGCACAGCATCACTGGATCTCCTTCAGGAGCTGGTGCACAGCCTCCCTGGATCTCCTTCAGGAGCTGGTGCACAGCCTCCCTGGATCTCCTTTGGGATCTGGAGCACAGCCTCCCTGGATCTCCTTCAGGATCTGGAGCACAGCATCACTGGATCTCCCTCAGGATCTGGAGCACAACCTCCATGGATCTCCTTCAGGAGCTGGAGCACAGACTCACTGGATCTCCCTCAGGAGCTGGAGCACAGCCTCCCTGGATCTCCTTCAGGATCTGGAGCAGACCCTCCCTGGATCTCCTTCAGGAGCTGGAAAACAGCCTCAGCGGATCTCCTTAAGGACCTGGAGCACAGCCTCACTGGATCTCCCTCAGGATCTGGAGCGCAGCCTCACTGGATCTCCTTCAGGAGCTGGTGCACAGCGTCACTGGATCTCCTTCAGGAGCTGGTGCACAGTGTCACTGGATCTCCTTCAGGATCTGGAGCACAGCGTCACTGGATCTCCTTCAGGAGCTGGTGCACAGTGTCACTGGATCTCCTTCAGGACCTGGAGCACAGCATAACTGGATCTCCTTCAGGATCTGGAGCACAGCCTCACTGGATCTCCTTCAGGAGCTGGAGCACAGCGTCACTGGATCTCCTTCAGGAGCTGGTGCACAGCCTCACTGGATCTCCTTCAGGAGCTGGTGCACAGTGTCACTGGATCTCCTTCAGGAGCTGGAGCACAGCCTCACTGGATCTCCTTCAGGAGCTGGAGCACAGCCTCACTGGATCTCCTTCAGGAGCTGGTGCACAGCGTCACTGGATCTCCTTCAGGAGCTGGAGCACAGCCTCACTGGATCTCCTTCAGGAGCTGGTGCACAGCGTCACTGGATCTCCTTCAGGATCTGGAGCACAGTGTCACTGGATCTCCTTCAGGAGCTGGTGCACAGCCTCACTGGATCTCCTTCAGGAACTGGTGCACAGCATCACTGGATCTCCTTCAGGAGCTGGTGCACAGTCTCCCTGGATCTCGTTCAGGATCTGGAGCACAGTGTCACTGGATCTCCTTCAGGAGCTGGTGCACAGCCTCACTGGATCTCCTTCAGGAGCTGGTGCACAGCATCACTGGATCTCCTTCAGGAGCTGGTGCACAGCCTCCCTGGATCTCCTTCAGGAGCTGGTGCACAGCCTCCCTGGATCTCCTTTGGGATCTGGAGCACAGCCTCCCTGGATCTCCTTCAGGATCTGGAGCACAGCATCACTGGATCTCCCTCAGGATCTGGAGCACAACCTCCATGGATCTCCTTCAGGAGCTGGAGCACAGACTCACTGGATCTCCCTCAGGAGCTGGAGCACAGCCTCCCTGGATCTCCTTCAGGATCTGGAGCAGACCCTCCCTGGATCTCCTTCAGGAGCTGGAAAACAGCCTCAGTGGATCTCCTTAAGGACCTGGAGCACAGCCTCACTGGATCTCCCTCAGGATCTGGAGCACAGCCTCACTGGATCTCCTTCAGGAGCTGGTGCACAGCGTCACTGGATCTCCTTCAGGAGCTGGTGCACAGCCTCACTGGATCTCCTTCAGGATCTGGAGCACAGCGTCACTGGATCTCCTTCAGGAGCTGGTGCACAGTGTCACTGGATCTCCTTCAGGAGCTGGTGCACAGCCTCACTGGATCTCCTTCAGGAGCTGGAGCACAGCCTCACTGGATCTCCTTCAGGAGCTGGTGCACAGCCTCACTGGATCTCCTTCAGGATCTGGAGCACAGCGTCACTGGATCTCCTTCAGGAGCTGGTGCACAGTGTCACTGGATCTCCTTCAGGAGCTGGTGCACAGCCTCACTGGATCTCCTTCAGGAGCTGGAGCACAGCCTCACTGGATCTCCTTCAGGAGCTGGAGCACAGCCTCACTGGATCTCCTTCAGGATCTGGAGCTCAGCGTCACTGGATCTCCTTCAGGAGCTGGTGCACAGTGTCACTGGATCTCCTGCAGGAGCTGGTGCACAGCCTCACTGGATCTCCTTCAGGAGCTGGAGCACAGCCTCACTGGATCTCCTTCAGGAGCTGGAGCACAGCCTCACTGGATCTCCTTCAGGATCTGGAGCACAGTGTCACTGGATCTCCTTCAGGAGCTGGTGCACAGCGTCACTGGATCTCCTTCAGGATCTGGAGCACAGCCTCACTGGATCTCCTTCAGGAGCTGCTGCACAGCGTCACTCGATCTCCGTCAGGAGCTGGAGCACAGCCTCCCTGGATCTCCTTCAGGATCTGGAGCACAGCCTCACTGAATCTCCATCAGGATCTGGAGCACAGCCTCCCTGGATCTCGTTCAGGATCTGGAGCACAGTGTCACTGAATCTCCTTCAGGATCTGGAGCACAGCCTCACTGGATCTCGTTCAGGAGCTGGTGCACAGCGTCACTGGATCTCCTTCAGGAGCTGGAGCGCAGCCTCAATGGATCTCCTTCAGAAGCTGGTGCACAGCATAACTGGATCTCCTTCAGGAGCTGGTGCACAGCCTCCCTGGATCTCGTTCAGGATCTGGAGCACAGTGTCACTGGATCTCCTTCAGGAGCTGGTGCACAGCCTCACTGGATCTCCTTCAGGAACTGGTGCACAGCATCACTGGATCTCCTTCAGGAGCTGGTGCACAGCCTCCCTGGATCTCCTTCAGGAGCTGGTGCACAGCCTCCCTGGATCTCCTTTGGGATCTGGAGCACAGCCTCCCTGGATCTCCTTCAGGATCTGGAGCACAGCATCACTGGATCTCCCTCAGGATCTGGAGCACAACCTCCATGGATCTCCTTCAGGAGCTGGAGCACAGACTCACTGGATCTCCCTCAGGAGCTGGAGCACAGCCTCCCTGGATCTCCTTCAGGATCTGGAGCAGACCCTCCCTGGATCTCCTTCAGGAGCTGGAAAACAGCCTCAGCGGATCTCCTTAAGGACCTGGAGCACAGCCTCACTGGATCTCCCTCAGGATCTGGAGCACAGCCTCACTGGATCTCCTTCAGGAGCTGGTGCACAGCGTCACTGGATCTCCTTCAGGAGCTGGTGCACAGTGTCACTGGATCTCCTTCAGGATCTGGAGCACAGCGTCACTGGATCTCCTTCAGGAGCTGGTGCACAGTGTCACTGGATCTCCTTCAGGACCTGGAGCACAGCATAACTGGATCTCCTTCAGGATCTGGAGCACAGCCTCACTGGATCTCCTTCAGGAGCTGGAGCACAGCGTCACTGGATCTCCTTCAGGAGCTGGTGCACAGCCTCACTGGATCTCCTTCAGGAGCTGGTGCACAGTGTCACTGGATCTCCTTCAGGAGCTGGAGCACAGCCTCACTGGATCTCCTTCAGGAGCTGGTGCACAGCGTCACTGGATCTCCTTCAGGAGCTGGAGCACAGCCTCACTGGATCTCCCTCAGGAGCTGGAGCACAGCCTCCCTGGATCTCCTTCAGGATCTGGAGCAGACCCTCCCTGGATCTCCTTCAGGAGCTGGAAAACAGCCTCAGCGGATCTCCTTAAGGACCTGGAGCACAGCCTCACTGGATCTCCCTCAGGATCTGGAGCACAGCCTCACTGGATCTCCTTCAGGAGCTGGTGCACAGCGTCACTGGATCTCCTTCAGGAGCTGGTGCACAGTGTCACTGGATCTCCTTCAGGATCTGGAGCACAGCGTCACTGGATCTCCTTCAGGAGCTGGTGCACAGTGTCACTGGATCTCCTTCAGGACCTGGAGCACAGCATAACTGGATCTCCTTCAGGATCTGGAGCACAGCCTCACTGGATCTCCTTCAGGAGCTGGAGCACAGCGTCACTGGATCTCCTTCAGGAGCTGGTGCACAGCCTCACTGGATCTCCTTCAGGAGCTGGTGCACAGTGTCACTGGATCTCCTTCAGGAGCTGGAGCACAGCCTCACTGGATCTCCTTCAGGAGCTGGTGCACAGCGTCACTGGATCTCCTTCAGGAGCTGGAGCACAGCCTCACTGGATCTCCTTCAGGAGCTGGTGCACAGCGTCACTGGATCTCATTCAGGAGCTGGAGCACAGCCTCACTGGATCTCCTTCAGGAGCTGCTGCACAGCGTCACTCGATCTCCGTCAGGAGCTGGAGCACAGCCTCCCTGGATCTCCTTCAGGATCTGGAGCACAGCCTCACTGAATGTCCATCAGGATCTGGAGCACAGCCTCCCTGGATCTCGTTCAGGATCTGGAGCACAGTGTCACTGAATCTCCTTCAGGATCTGGAGCACAGCCTCACTGGATCTCGTTCAGGAGCTGGTGCACAGCGTCACTGGATCTCCTTCAGGAGCTGGAGCGCATCCTCAATGGATCTCCTTCAGAAGCTGGTGCACAGCATAACTGGATCTCCTTCAGGAGCTGGTGCACAGCCTCCCTGGATCTCGTTCAGGATCTGGAGCACAGTGTCACTGGATCTCCTTCAGGAGCTGGTGCACAGCCTCACTGGATCTCCTTCAGGAACTGGTGCACAGCATCACTGGATCTCCTTCAGGAGCTGGTGCACAGCCTCCCTGGATCTCCTTCAGGAGCTGGTGCACAGCCTCCCTGGATCTCCTTTGGGATCTGGAGCACAGCCTCCCTGGATCTCCTTCAGGATCTGGAGCACAGCATCACTGGATCTCCCTCAGGATCTGGAGCACAACCTCCATGGATCTCCTTCAGGAGCTGGAGCACAGACTCACTGGATCTCCCTCAGGAGCTGGAGCACAGCCTCCCTGGATCTCCTTCAGGATCTGGAGCAGACCCTCCCTGGATCTCCTTCAGGTGCTGGAAAACAGCCTCAGCGGATCTCCTTAAGGACCTGGAGCACAGCCTCACTGGATCTCCCTCAGGATCTGGAGCACAGCCTCACTGGATCTCCTTCAGGAGCTGGAGCACAGCGTCACTGGATCTCCTTCAGGAGCTGGTGCACAGCCTCACTGGATCTCCTTCAGGAGCTGGTGCACAGTGTCACTGGATCTCCTTCAGGAGCTGGAGCACAGCCTCACTGGATCTCCTTCAGGAGCTGGTGCACAGCGTCACTGGATCTCCTTCAGGAGCTGGAGCACAGCCTCACTGGATCTCCTTCAGGAGCTGGTGCACAGCGTCACTGGATCTCCTTCAGGAGCTGGAGCACAGCCTCACTGGATCTCCTTCAGGAGCTGGTGCACAGCGTCACTGGATCTCCTTCAGGATCTGGAGCACAGTGTCACTGGATCTCCTTCAGGAGCTGGTGCACAGCCTCACTGGATCTCCTTCAGGAACTGGTGCACAGCATCACTGGATCTCCTTCAGGAGCTGGTGCACAGCCTCCCTGGATCTCGTTCAGGATCTGGAGCACAGTGTCACTGGATCTCCTTCAGGAGCTGGTGCACAGCCTCACTGGATCTCCTTCAGGAGCTGGTGCACAGCATCACTGGATCTCCTTCAGGAGCTGGAGCACAGACTCACTGGATCTCCCTCAGGAGCTGGAGCACAGCCTCCCTGGATCTCCTTCAGGATCTGGAGCAGACCCTCCCTGGATCTCCTTCAGGAGCTGGAAAACAGCCTCAGTGGATCTCCTTAAGGACCTGGAGCACAGCCTCACTGGATCTCCCTCAGGATCTGGAGCACAGCCTCACTGGATCTCCTTCAGGAGCTGGTGCACAACGTCACTGGATCTCCTTCAGGAGCTGGTGCACAGTGTCACTGGATCTCCATCAGGATCTGGAGCACAGCATAACTGGATCTCCTTCAGGAGCTGGTGCACAGCGTCACTGGATCTCCTTCAGGAGCTGGAGCACAGCGTCACTGGATCTCCTTCAGGAGCTGGTGCACAGCCTCACCGGATCTCCTTCAGGAGCTGGTGCACAGTGTCACTGGATCTCCTTCAGGAGCTGGAGCACAGCCTCACTGGATCTCCCTCAGGAGCTGGAGCACAGCCTCCCTGGATCTCCTTCAGGATCTGGAGCAGACCCTCCCTGGATCTCCTTCAGGAGCTGGAAAACAGCCTCAGTGGATCTCCTTAAGGACCTGGAGCACAGCCTCACTGGATCTCCCTCAGGATCTGGAGCACAGCCTCACTGGATCTCCTTCAGGAGCTGGTGCACAGCGTCACTGGATCTCCTTCAGGATCTGGAGCACAGTGTCACTGGATCTCCTTCAGGAGCTGGTGCACAGCCTCACTGGATCTCCTTCAGGAACTGGTGCACAGCATCACTGGATCTCCTTCAGGAGCTGGTGCACAGTCTCCCTGGATCTCGTTCAGGATCTGGAGCACAGTGTCACTGGATCTCCTTCAGGAGCTGGTGCACAGCCTCACTGGATCTCCTTCAGGAGCTGGAGCACAGCATCACTGGATCTCCTTCAGGAGCTGGTGCACAGCCTCCCTGGATCTCCTTCAGGAGCTGGTGCACAGCCTCCCTGGATCTCCTTTGGGATCTGGAGCACAGCCTCCCTGGATCTCCTTCAGGATCTGGAGCACAGCATCACTGGATCTCCCTCAGGATCTGGAGCACAACCTCCATGGATCTCCTTCAGGAGCTGGAGCACAGACTCACTGGATCTCCCTCAGGAGCTGGAGCACAGCCTCCCTGGATCTCCTTCAGGATCTGGAGCAGACCCTCCCTGGATCTCCTTAAGGAGCTGGAAAACAGCCTCAGTGGATCTCCTTAAGGACCTGGAGCACAGCCTCACTGGATCTCCCTCAGGATCTGGAGCACAGCCTCACTGGATCTCCTTCAGGAGCTGGTGCACAGCGTCACTGGATCTCCTTCAGGAGCTGGTGCACAGCCTCACTGGATCTCCTTCAGGATCTGGAGCACAGCGTCACTGGATCTCCTTCAGGAGCTGGTGCACAGTGTCACTGGATCTCCTTCAGGAGCTGGTGCACAGCCTCACTGGATCTCCTTCAGGAGCTGGAGCACAGCCTCACTGGATCTCCTTCAGGAGCTGGAGCACAGCCTCACTGGATCTCCTTCAGGATCTGGAGCTCAGCGTCACTGGATCTCCTTCAGGAGCTGGTGCACAGTGTCACTGGATCTCCTTCAGGAGCTGGTGCACAGCCTCACTGGATCTCCTTCAGGAGCTGGTGCACAGCCTCACTGGATCTCCTTCAGGAGCTGGTGCACAGCCTCACTGGATCTCCTTCAGGATCTGGAGCACAGCGTCACTGGATCTCCTTCAGGAGCTGGTGCACAGTGTCACTGGATCTCCTTCAGGAGCTGGTGCACAGCCTCACTGGATCTCCTTCAGGAGCTGGAGCACAGCCTCACTGGATCTCCTTCAGGAGCTGGAGCACAGCCTCACTGGATCTCCTTCAGGATCTGGAGCTCAGCGTCACTGGATCTCCTTCAGGAGCTGGTGCACAGTGTCACTGGATCTCCTTCAGGAGCTGGTGCACAGCCTCACTGGATCTCCTTCAGGAGCTGGAGCACAGCCTCACTGGATCTCCTTCAGGAGCTGGAGCACAGCCTCACTGGATCTCCTTCAGGATCTGGAGCACAGTGTCACTGGATCTCCTTCAGGAGCTGGTGCACAGCGTCACTGGATCTCCTTCAGGATCTGGAGCACAGCCTCACTGGATCTCCTTCAGGAGCTGCTGCACAGCGTCACTCGATCTCCGTCAGGAGCTGGAGCACAGCCTCCCTGGATCTCCTTCAGGATCTGGAGCACAGCCTCACTGGATCTCCTTCAGGAGCTGGAGCACAGCCTCACTGGATCTCCTTCAGGAGCTGGTGCACAGCGTCACTGGATCTCCTTCAGGAGCTGGAGCACAGCCTCACTGGATCTCCTTCAGGAGCTGGTGCACAGCGTCACTGGATCTCCTTCAGGAGCTGGAGCACAGCCTCACTGGATCTCCTTCAGGAGCTGGTGCACAGCGTCACTGGATCTCCTTCAGGATCTGGAGCACAGTGTCACTGGATCTCCTTCAGGAGCTGGTGCACAGCCTCACTGGATCTCCTTCAGGAACTGGTGCACAGCATCACTGGATCTCCTTCAGGAGCTGGTGCACAGCCTCCCTGGATCTCCTTCAGGAGCTGGTGCACAGCCTCCCTGGATCTCCTTTGGGATCTGGAGCACAGCCTCCCTGGATCTCCTTCAGGATCTGGAGCACAGCATCACTGGATCTCCCTCAGGATCTGGAGCACAACCTCCATGGATCTCCTTCAGGAGCTGGAGCACAGACTCACTGGATCTCCCTCAGGAGCTGGAGCACAGCCTCCCTGGATCTCCTTCAGGATCTGGAGCAGACCCTCCCTGGATCTCCTTCAGGAGCTGGAAAACAGCCTCAGTGGATCTCCTTAAGGACCTGGAGCACAGCCTCACTGGATCTCCCTCAGGATCTGGAGCACAGCCTCACTGGATCTCCTTCAGGAGCTGGTGCACAGCGTCACTGGATCTCCTTCAGGAGCTGGTGCACAGTGTCACTGGATCTCCTTCAGGATCTGGAGCACAGCATAACTGGATCTCCTTCAGGAGCTGGTGCACAGCGTCACTGGATCTCCTTCAGGAGCTGGTGCACAGCGTCACTGGATCTCCTTCAGGAGCTGGTGCACAGCGTCACTGGATCTCCTTCAGGATCTGGAGCACAGCCTCACTGGATCTCCTTCAGGAGCTGGAGCACAGCGTCACTGGATCTCCTTCAGGAGCTGGTGCACAGCCTCACCGGATCTCCTTCAGGAGCTGGTGCACAGTGTCACTGGATCTCCTTCAGGAGCTGGAGCACAGCCTCACTGGATCTCCCTCAGGAGCTGGAGCACAGCCTCCCTGGATCTCCTTCAGGATCTGGAGCAGACCCTCCCTGGATCTCCTTCAGGAGCTGGAAAACAGCCTCAGTGGATCTCCTTAAGGACCTGGAGCACAGCCTCACTGGATCTCCCTCAGGATCTGGAGCACAGCATCACTGGATCTCCTTCAGGAGCTGGTGCACAGCGTCACTGGATCTCCTTCAGGAGCTGGTGCACAGTGTCACTGGATCTCCTTCAGGATCTGGAGCACAGCATAACTGGATCTCCTTCAGGAGCTGGTGCACAGCGTCACTGGATCTCCTTCAGGAGCTGGTGCACAGCGTCACTGGATCTCCTTCAGTAGCTGGTGCACAGCGTCACTGGATCTCCTTCAGGATCTGGAGCACAGCCTCACTGGATCTCCTTCAGGAGCTGGAGCACAGCGTCACTGGATCTCCTTCAGGAGCTGGTGCACAGCCTCACCGGATCTCCTTCAGGAGCTGGTGCACAGTGTCACTGGATCTCCTTCAGGAGCTGGAGCACAGCCTCACTGGATCTCCTTCAGGAGCTGGTGCACAGCGTCACTGGATCTCCTTCAGGAGCTGGAGCACAGCCTCACTGGATCTCCTTCAGGAGCTGGTGCACAGCGTCACTGGATCTCCTTCAGGAGCTGGAGCACAGCCTCACTGGATCTCCTTCAGGAGCTGGTGCACAGCGTCACTGGATCTCCTTCAGGAGCTGGAGCACAGCCTCCCTGGATCTCCTTTGGGATCTGGAGCACAGCCTCCCTGGATCTCCTTCAGGATCTGGAGCACAGCATCACTGGATCTCCCTCAGGATCTGGAGCACAACCTCCATGGATCTCCTTCAGGAGCTGGAGCACAGACTCACTGGATCTCCCTCAGGAGCTGGAGAACAGCCTCACTGGATCTCATTCAGGATCTGGACCACAGCCTCACTGGATCTCCCTCAGGAGCTGGAGCGGAGCCTCACTGGATCTCCCTCAGAATCTAGAGCACAGCCTCACTGGATCTCCCTCAGATCTGGAGCAGACCCTCCCTGGATCTCCTTCAGAAACTGGAGCACAGCCTCCCTGGATCTCCTTCAGGATCTGGAGCACAGCCTCCCTGGATCTCCTTCAGGATATGGAGCACAGCCTCACTGGATCTCCTTCAGGATCTGCAGCACAGCCTCCCTGGATCTCCTTCAGGATCTGGAGCACAACCTCACTGGATCTCCTTCAGGATCTGGACCACAGCCTCCCTGGATCTCCATTAGGATCTGGAGCACAGCCTCACTGGATCTCCTTCAGGATCTGGAGCACAGCCTCCCTGGATCTCCTTCAGGATCTGGACCACAGCCTCACTCGATCTCCTTGAGGATCTAGAGCACAGCCTCACTGGATCTCCCTCAGGAGCTGGTGCACAGCCTCACTGGATCTCCTTCAGGAGATGGAGCACAACCTCCCTGGATCTCCCCAGGAGCTGGAGCGGAGCCTCACTGGATCTCCTTCAGGAGCTGGAGCACAGTCTCACTGGATCTCCTTCAGGATCTGGAGCACAGCCTCACTGGATCTCCTTCAGGATCTGGAGCACAGCCTCCCTGGATCTCCTTCAGGATCTGGACCACAGCCTCACTCGATCTCCTTGAGGATCTAGAGCACAGCCTCACTGG
Organism: Carcharodon carcharias; assembly: GCF_017639515.1. NCBI lineage: Eukaryota > Metazoa > Chordata > Chondrichthyes > Lamniformes > Lamnidae > Carcharodon > Carcharodon carcharias. The sequence goes on from NC_054490.1 coordinate 2,466,325, forward strand.
ATCTCCCTCAGGAGCTGGTGCACAGCCTCACTGGATCTCCTTCAGGAGATGGAGCACAACCTCCCTGGATCTCCCTCAGGATCTGGAGCACAGCCTCACTGGATCTCCTTCAGGATCTGGAGCACAGCCTCACTGGATCTCCCTCAGGATCTGGAGCACAGCCTCACTGGATCTCCCTCAGGGTCTGGACCACAGCCTCACTGGAACTCCTTCAGGATCTGGAGCACAGCCTCACTGGATCTCCGTCAGGAGCTGGAGCACAGCCTCCCTGGATCTCCCTCAGGATCTGGAGCACAGCGTCACTGGATCTCCCTCAGGATCTAGAGCACAGCCTCCCTGGATCTCCCTCAGATCTGGAGCAGACCCTCCCTGGATCTCCTTCAGGAGCTGGAGCACAGCCTCACTGGATCTCCCTCAGGATCTGGAACACAGCCTCACTGGATCTCCTTCAGGATCTGGACCACAGACTCACTGGATCTCCTTCAGGATCTGGAGCACAGCCTCACTGGATCTCCCTCAGGAGCTGGTGCACAGCCTCACTGGATCTCCTTCAGGAGATGGAGCACAACCTCCCTGGATCTCCCTCAGGATCTGGAGCACAGCCTCGCTGGATCTCCTTCAGGATCTGGAGCACAGCCTCACTGGATCTCCCTCAGGATCTGGAGCACAGCCTCACTGGATCTCCCTCAGGGTCTGGACCACAGCCTCACTGGAACTCCTTCAGGATCTGGAGCACAGCCTCACTGGATCTCCGTCAGGAGCTGGAGCACAGCCTCCCTGGATCTCCCTCAGGATCTGGAGCACAGCGTCACTGGATCTCCCTCAGGATCTAGAGCACAGCCTCCCTGGATCTCCCTCAGATCTGGAGCAGACCCTCCCTGGATCTCCTTCAGGAGCTGGAGCACAGCCTCACTGGATCTCCCTCAGGATCTGGAACACAGCCTCACTGGATCTCCTTCAGGATCTGGACCACAGCCTCACTGGATCTCCTTCAGGATCTGGAGCACAGCCTCACTGGATCTCCTTCAGGATCTGAAGCACATCCTCACTGGATCTCCTTCAGGAGCTGGAGCACAGCCTCACTGGATCTCCCTCAGGATCTAGAGCACAGCCTCCCTGGATCTCCTTCAGGATCTGGAGCACAGCCTCCCTGGATCTCCTTCAGGATCTGGAGCAGACTCTCCCTGGATCTCCCTCAGGATCTGGAACACAGCCTCCCTGGATCTTGTTCAGGATCTGGTGCACAGCCTCACTGGATCTCTTTCAGGGGCTGGAGCACCACCTCCCTGGATCTCCCTCAGGATCTGGAGTACAACCTCACTGGATCTCCTTCAGGATCTGGAGTACAACCTCACTGGATCTCCTTCAGTATCTGGAGCACAGCCTCACTGGATCTCCTTCAGGATCTGGTGCACAGCCTCCCTGGATCTTGTTCAGGATCTGGTGCACAGCCTCACTGAATCTCTTTCTGGAGCTGGAGCACAGCCTCACTGAATCTCCTTCAGGAGCTGGAGCACAGCCTCACTGGATCTCCTTCAGGATCTAGGGCACAGCCTCAGTGGATCTCCTTCAGGATATGGAGCACAGCCTCCCTGGATCTCCTTCAGGAGCTGGAGCACAGCCTCACTGGATCTCCTTCAGGATCTGGACCACAGCCTCACTGGATCTCCTTCAGGATCTGGTGCACAGCCTCCCTGGATCTTGTTCAGGATCTGGTGCACAGCCTCACTGAATCTCTTTCTGGAGCTGGAACACAGCCTCACTGAATCTCCTTCAGGAGCTGGAGCACAGCCTCACTGGATCTCCTTCAGGATCTAGGGCACAGCCTCAGTGGATCTCCTTCAGGATATGGAGCACAGCCTCCCTGGATCTCCTTCAGGATATGGAGCACAGCCTCCCTGGATCTCCTTCAGGAGCTGGAGCACAGCCTCACTGGATCTCCTTCAGGATCTGGACCACAGCCTCACTGGATCTCCTTCAGGATCTGGTGCACAGCCTCCCTGGATCTTGTTCAGGATCTGGTGCACAGCCTCACTGAATCTCTTTCTGGAGCTGGAACACAGCCTCACTGAATCTCCTTCAGGAGCTGGAGCACAGCCTCACTGGATCTCCTTCAGGATCTAGGGCACAGCCTCAGTGGATCTCCTTCAGGATATGGAGCACAGCCTCCCTGGATCTCCTTCAGGAGCTGGAGCACAGCCTCACTGGACCTCCTTCAGGAGCTGGTGCACAGTCTCACTGGATCTTGTTCAGGATCTGGTGCACAGCCTCACTGGATCTCCTTCAGGAGCTGGAGCACAACCTCCCTGGATCTCCCTCAGGGTCTGGAGCACAGCCTCACTGGATCTCCTTCAGGATCTGGAGCACAGCCACACTGGATCTCCCTCAGGATCTGGAGCACAGCCTCACTGGATCTCCCTCAGGGTCTGGACCACAGCCTCACTGGAACTCCTTCAGGAACTGGAGCACAGCCTCACTGGATCTCCGTCAGGAGCTGGAGCACAGCCTCCCTGGATCTCCCTCAGGATCTGGAGCACAGCGTCACTGGATCTCCCTCAGGATCTAGAGCACAGCCTCCCTGGATCTCCCTCAGATCTGGAGCAGACCCTCCCTGGATCTCCTTCAGGAGCTGGAGCACAGCCTCACTGGATCTCCCTCAGGATCTGGAACACAGCCTCACTGGATCTCCTTCAGGATCTGGACCACAGCCTCACTGGATCTCCTTCAGGATCTGGAGCACAGCCTCACTGGATCTCCTTCAGGATCTGAAGCACATCCTCACTTGATCTCCTTCAGGAGCTGGAGCACAGCCTCACTGGATCTCCCTCAGGATCTAGAGCACAGCCTCCCTGGATCTCCTTCAGGATCTGGAGCACAGCCTCCCTGGATCTCCTTCAGGATCTGGGGCAGACTCTCCCTGGATCTCCCTCAGGATCTGGAACACAGCCTCCCTGGATCTTGTTCAGGATCTGGTGCACAGCCTCACTGGATCTCTTTCCGGGGCTGGAGCACCACCTCCCTGGATCTCCCTCAGGATCTGGAGTACAACCTCACTGGAACTCCTTCAGGATCTGGAGCACAGCCTCGCTGGATCTCCCTCAGGATCTGGACCACAGCCTCACTGGATCTCCTTCAGTATCTGGAGCACAGCCTCACTGGATCTCCTTCAGGATCTGGTGCACAGCCTCCCTGGATCTTGTTCAGGATCTGGTGCACAGCCTCACTGGATCTCTTTCTGGAGCTGGAGCACAGCCTCACTGAATCTCCTTCAGGAGCTGGAGCACAGCCTCACTGGATCTCCTTCAGGATCTAGGGCACAGCCTCAGTGGATCTCCTTCAGGATATGGAGCACAGCCTCCCTGGATCTCCTTCAGGAGCTGGAGCACAGCCTCACTGGATCTCCTTCAGGAGCTGGTGCACAGTCTCACTGGATCTTGTTCAGGATCTGGTGCACAGCCTCACTGGATCTCCCTCAGGGTCTGGAGCACAGCCTTACTGGATCTCCTTCAGGATCTGGAGCACAGCCACACTGGATCTCCCTCAGGATCTGGAGCACAGCCTCACTGGATCTCCCTCAGGGTCTGGACCACAGCCTCACTGGAACTCCTTCAGGAACTGGAGCACAGCCTCACTGGAACTCCTTCAGGAACTGGAGCACAGCCTCACTGGATCTCCGTCAGGAGCTGGAGCACAGCCTCCCTGGATCTCCCTCAGGATCTGGAACACAGCGTCACTGGATCTCCCTCAGGATCTAGAGCACAGCCTCCCTGGATCTCCCTCAGATCTGGAGCAGACCCTCCCTGGATCTCCTTCAGGATCTGGAGCACAGCCTCACTGGATCTCCTTCAGGATCTGAAGCACATCCTCACTGGATCTCCTTCAGGAGCTGGAGCACAGCCTCACTGGATCTCCCTCAGGATCTAGAGCACAGCCTCCCTGGATCTCCTTCAGGATCTGGAGCACAGCCTCCCTGGATCTCCTTCAGGATCTGGAGCAGACTCTCCCTGGATCTCCCTCAGGATCTGGAACACAGCCTCCCTGGATCTTGTTCAGGATCTGGTGCACAGCCTCACTGGATCTCTTTCAGGGGCTGGAGCACCACCTCCCTGGATCTCCCTCAGGATCTGGAGTACAACCTCACTGGAACTCCTTCAGGATCTGGAGCACAGCCTCACTGGATCACCCTCAGGATCTGGACCACAGCCTCACTGGATCTCCTTCAGTATCTGGAGCACAGCCTCACTGGATCTCCTTCAGGATCTGGTGCATAGCCTCACTGGATCTCCCTCAGGATCTGGACCACAGCCTCACTGGATCTCCTTCAGTATCTGGAGCACAGCCTCACTGGATCTCCTTCAGGATCTGGTGCACAGCCTCCCTGGATCTTGTTCGGGATCTGGTGCACAGCCTCACTGGATCTCTTTCTGGAGCTGGAGCACAGCCTCACTGAATCTCCTTCAGGAGCTGGAGCACAGCCTCACTGGATCTCCTTCAGGATCTAGGGCACAGCCTCACTGGATCTCCTTCAGGATCTGGTGCACAGCCTCACTGGATTTCCTTCAGGATCTGGAGCACAGCCTCACTGGATCTTGTTCAGGATCTGGACCACAGCCTCACTGGATCTCCTTCAGGAGCTGGAGCACAACCTCACTGGATTTCCTTCAGGATCTGGAGCACAGCCTCACTGGATCTCCCTCAGGATCTGGACCACAGCCTCACTGGATCTCCTTTAGGATCTGGAGCACAGCCTCACTGGATCTCCCTCAGGATCTGGAGCACAGCCTCACTGGATCTCCCTCAGGATCTGGAGCACAGCCTCACTGGATCTCCCTCAGGATCTGGACCACAGCCTCACTGGATCTCCTTCAGGATCTGGAGCACAGCCTCCCTGGATCTCCTTCAGGAGCTGGAGCACAGCCTCACTGGATCTCCTTCAGGATCTAGGGCACAGCCTCACAGGATCTCCTTCAGGATCTGGTGCACAGCCTCACTGGATCTCCTTCAGGATCTGGAGCACAGTCTCACTGGATCTTGTTCAGGATCTGGACCACAGCCTCACTGGATCTCCTTCAGGAGCTGGAGCACAACCTCACTGGATTTCCTTCAGGATCTGGAGCACAGCCTAACTGGATCTCCCTCAGGATCTGGACCACAGCCTCACTGGATCTCCTTTAGGATCTGGAGCACAGCCTCACTGGATCTCCCTCAGGATCTGGAGCACAGCCTCACTGGTTCTCCCTCAGGATCTGGACCACAGCCTCACTGGATCTCCTTCAGGATCTGGAGCACAGCCTCCCTGGATCTCCTTCAGGAGCTGGAGCACAGCCTCACTGGATCTCCTTCAGGATCTGGACCACAACCTCACTGAATATCCTTCAGGATCTGGAGCACAGCCGCACTGGATTTCCTTCAGGATCTGGAGCACAGCCTCCCTGGATCTCCCTCAGGAGCTGGAGCACAGCCTCACTGGATCTCCCTCAGGATCTGGAGCACAGCCTCACTGGATCTCCCTCAGGGTCTGGACCACAGCCTCACTGGAAACTCCTTCAGGATCTGGAGCACAGCCTCACTGGATCTCCGTCAGGAGCTGGAGCACAGCCTCCCTGGATCTCCCTCAGCATCTGGAGCACAGCATCACTGGATCTCCCTCAGGATCTAGAGCACAGCCTCCCTGGATCTCCCTCAGATCTGGAGCAGACCCTCCCTGGATCTCCTTCAGGAGCTGGAGCACAGCCTCACTGGATCTCCCTCAGGATCTTGAACACAGCCTCACTGGATCTCCTTCAGGATCTGGACCACAGCCTCACTGGATCTCCTTCAGGAGCTGGAACACAGCCTCACTGAATCTCCTTCAGGAGCTGGAGCACAGCCTCACTGGATCTCCTTCAGGATCTAGGGCACAGCCTCAGTGGATCTCCTTCAGGATATGGAGCACAGCCTCCCTGGATCTCCTTCAGGATATGGAGCACAGCCTCCCTGGATCTCCTTCAGGAGCTGGAGCACAGCCTCACTGGATCTCCTTCAGGATCTGGACCACAGCCTCACTGGATCTCCTTCAGGATCTGGTGCACAGCCTCCCTGGATCTTGTTCAGGATCTGGTGCACAGCCTCACTGAATCTCTTTCTGGAGCTGGAACACAGCCTCACTGAATCTCCTTCAGGAGCTGGAGCACAGCCTCACTGGATCTCCTTCAGGATCTAGGGCACAGCCTCAGTGGATCTCCTTCAGGATATGGAGCACAGCCTCCCTGGATCTCCTTCAGGAGCTGGAGCACAGCCTCACTGGACCTCCTTCAGGAGCTGGTGCACAGTCTCACTGGATCTTGTTCAGGATCTGGTGCACAGCCTCACTGGATCTCCTTCAGGAGCTGGAGCACAACCTCCCTGGATCTCCCTCAGGGTCTGGAGCACAGCCTCACTGGATCTCCTTCAGGATCTGGAGCACAGCCACACTGGATCTCCCTCAGGATCTGGAGCACAGCCTCACTGGATCTCCCTCAGGGTCTGGACCACAGCCTCACTGGAACTCCTTCAGGAACTGGAGCACAGCCTCACTGGATCTCCGTCAGGAGCTGGAGCACAGCCTCCCTGGATCTCCCTCAGGATCTGGAGCACAGCGTCACTGGATCTCCCTCAGGATCTAGAGCACAGCCTCCCTGGATCTCCCTCAGATCTGGAGCAGACCCTCCCTGGATCTCCTTCAGGAGCTGGAGCACAGCCTCACTGGATCTCCCTCAGGATCTGGAACACAGCCTCACTGGATCTCCTTCAGGATCTGGACCACAGCCTCACTGGATCTCCTTCAGGATCTGGAGCACAGCCTCACTGGATCTCCTTCAGGATCTGAAGCACATCCTCACTTGATCTCCTTCAGGAGCTGGAGCACAGCCTCACTGGATCTCCCTCAGGATCTAGAGCACAGCCTCCCTGGATCTCCTTCAGGATCTGGAGCACAGCCTCCCTGGATCTCCTTCAGGATCTGGAGCAGACTCTCCCTGGATCTCCCTCAGGATCTGGAACACAGCCTCCCTGGATCTTGTTCAGGATCTGGTGCACAGCCTCACTGGATCTCTTTCCGGGGCTGGAGCACCACCTCCCTGGATCTCCCTCAGGATCTGGAGTACATCCTCACTGGAACTCCTTCAGGATCTGGAGCACAGCCTCGCTGGATCTCCCTCAGGATCTGGACCACAGCCTCACTGGATCTCCTTCAGTATCTGGAGCACAGCCTCACTGGATCTCCTTCAGGATCTGGTGCACAGCCTCCCTGGATCTTGTTCAGGATCTGGTGCACAGCCTCACTGGATCTCTTTCTGGAGCTGGAGCACAGCCTCACTGAATCTCCTTCAGGAGCTGGAGCACAGCCTCACTGGATCTCCTTCAGGATCTAGGGCACAGCCTCAGTGGATCTCCTTCAGGATATGGAGCACAGCCTCCCTGGATCTCCTTCAGGAGCTGGAGCACAGCCTCACTGGATCTCCTTCAGGAGCTGGTGCACAGTCTCACTGGATCTTGTTCAGGATCTGGTGCACAGCCTCACTGGATCTCCTTCAGGAGCTGGAGCACAACCTCCCTGGATCTCCCTCAGGGTCTGGAGCACAGCCTTACTGGATCTCCTTCAGGATCTGGAGCACAGCCACACTGGATCTCCCTCAGGATCTGGAGCACAGCCTCACTGGATCTCCCTCAGGGTCTGGACCACAGCCTCACTGGAACTCCTTCAGGAACTGGAGCACAGCCTCACTGGAACTCCTTCAGGATCTGGAGCACAGCCTCACTGGATCTCCGTCAGGAGCTGGAGCACAGCCTCCCTGGATCTCCCTCAGGATCTGGAGCACAGCGTCACTGGATCTCCCTCAGGATCTAGAGCACAGCCTCCCTGGATCTCCCTCAGATCTGGAGCAGACCCTCCCTGGATCTCCTTCAGGAGCTGGAACACAGCCTCACTGGATCTCCCTCAGGATCTGGAACACAGCCTCACTGGATCTCCTTCAGGATCTGGACCACAGCCTCACTGGATCTCCTTCAGGATCTGGAGCACAGCCTCACTGGATCTCCTTCAGGATCTGAAGCACATCCTCACTGGATCTCCTTCAGGAGCTGGAGCACAGCCTCACTGGATCTCCCTCAGGATCTAGAGCACAGCCTCCCTGGATCTCCTTCAGGATCTGGAGCACAGCCTCCCTGGATCTCCTTCAGGATCTGGAGCAGACTCTCCCTGGATCTCCCTCAGGATCTGGAACACAGCCTCCCTGGATCTTGTTCAGGATCTGGTGCACAGCCTCACTGGATCTCTTTCAGGGGCTGGAGCACCACCTCCCTGGATCTCCCTCAGGATCTGGAGTACAACCTCACTGGAACTCCTTCAGGATCTGGAGCACAGCCTCCCTGGATCTCCCTCGGGATCTGGAGCACGGCCTCACTGGATCTCCTTCAGGATCTGGAGCACAGCCTCACTGGATCTCCCTCAGGATCTGGAGCACAGCCTCACTGGATCTCCCTCAGGGTCTGGACCACAGCCTCACTGGAAACTCCTTCAGGATCTGGAGCACAGCCTCACTGGATCTCCGTCAGGAGCTGGAGCACAGCCTCCCTGGATCTCCCTCAGCATCTGGAGCACAGCATCACTGGATCTCCCTCAGGATCTAGAGCACAGCCTCCCTGGATCTCCCTCAGATCTGGAGCAGACCCTCCCTGGATCTCCTTCAGGAGCTGGAGCACAGCCTCACTGGATCTCCCTCAGGATCTTGAACACAGCGTCACTGGATCTCCTTCAGGATCTGGACCACAGCCTCACTGGATCTCCTTCAGGATCTGGAGCACAGCCTCACTGGATCTCCTTCAGGATCTGAAGCACATCCTCACTGGATCTCCTTCAGGAGCTGGAGCACAGCCTCACTGGATCTCCCTCAGGATCTAGAACACAGCCTCCCTGGATCTCCTTTAGGATCTGGAGCACAGCCACACTGGATCTCCCTCAGGATCTGGACCACAGCCTCACTGGATCTCCTTCAGTATCTGGAGCACAGCCTCCCTGGATCTCCTTCAGGATCTGGTGCACAGCCTCCTTGGATCTTGTTCAGGATCTGGTGCACAGCCTCACTGGATCTCTTTCTGGAGCTGGAGCACAGCCTCACTGAATCTCCTTCAGGATATGGAGCACAGCCTCCCTGGATCTCCTTCAGGAGCTGGAGCACAGCCTCACTGGATCTCCCTCAGGATCTGGAGCACAGTCTCACTGGAACTCCTTCAGGATCTAGGGCACAGCCTCAGTGGATCTCCTTCAGGATATGGAGCACAGCCTCCCTGGATCTCCTTCAGGAGCTGGAGCACAGCCTCACTGGATCTCCTTCAGGATCTGGACCACAGCCTCACTGGATCTCCTTCAGGATCTGGAGCACAGCCGCACTGGATTTCCTTCAGGATCTGGAGCACAGTCTCCCTGGATCTCCCTCAGGAGCTGGAGCACAGCCTCACTGGATCTCCTTCAGGATCTGGAGCACAGCCTCACTGGATCTCCTTCAGGAGCTGGTGCACAGTCTCACTGGATCTTGTTCAGGATCTGGTGCACAGCCTCACTGGATCTCCTTCAGGAGCTGGAGCACAACCTTCCTGGATCTCCCTCAGGATCTGGAGCACAGCCTCACTGGATCTCCCTCAGGGTCTGGACCACAGCCTCACTGGAACTCCTTCAGGATCTGGAGCACAGCCTCACTGGATCTCCGTCAGGAGCTGGAGCACAGCCTCCCTGGATCTCCCTCAGGATCTGGAGCACAGCCTCCCTGGATCTCCCTCAGATCTGGAGCAGACCCTCCCTGGATCTCCTTCAGGAGCTGGAGCACAGCCTCACTGGATCTCCCTCAGGATCTGGAACACAGCCTCACTGGATCTCCTTCAGGATCTGGACCACAGCCTCACTGGATCTCCTTCAGGATCTGGAGCACAGCCTCACTGGATCTCCTTCAGGATCTGAAGCACATCCTCACTGGATCTCCTTCAGGAGCTGGAGCACAGCCTCACTGGATCTCCCTCAGGATCTAGAGCACAGCCTCCCTGGATCTCCTTCAGGATCTGGAGCACAGCCTCCCTGGATCTCCTTCAGGATCTGGAGCAGACTCTCCCTGGATCTCCCTCAGGATCTGGAACACAGCCTCCCTGGATCTTGTTCAGGATCTGGTGCACAGCCTCACTGGATCTCTTTCAGGGGCTGGAGCACCACCTCCCTGGATCTCCCTCAGGATCTGGAGTACAACCTCACTGGAACTCCTTCAGGATCTGGAGCACAGCCTCACTGGATCTCCCTCAGGATCTGGACCACAGCCTCACTGGATCTCCTTCAGTATCTGGAGCACAGCCTCCCTGGATCTCCTTCAGGATCTGGTGCACAGCCTCCCTGGATCTTGTTCAGGATCTGGTGCACAGCCTCACTGGATCTCTTTCTGGAGCTGGAGCACAGCCTCACTGGATCTCCTTCAGGATCTGGAGCACAGCCTCACTGGATCTCCCTCAGGATCTAGAGCACAGCCTCCCTGGATCTCCCTCAGATCTGGAGCAGACCCTCCCTGGATCTCCTTCAGGAGCTGGAACACAGCCTCACTGGATCTCCCTCAGGATCTGGAACACAGCCTCACTGGATCTCCTTCAGGATCTGGACCACAGCCTCACTGGATCTCCTTCAGGATCTGGAGCACAGCCTCACTGGATCTCCTTCAGGATCTGAAGCACATCCTCACTGGATCTCCTTCAGGAGCTGGAGCACAGCCTCACTGGATCTCCCTCAGGATCTAGAGCACAGCCTCCCTGGATCTCCTTCAGGATCTGGAGCACAGCCTCCCTGGATCTCCTTCAGGATCTGGAGCAGACTCTCCCTGGATCTCCCTCAGGATCTGGAACACAGCCTCCCTGGATCTTGTTCAGGATCTGGTGCACAGCCTCACTGGATCTCCCTCAGGATCTGGACCACAGCCTCACTGGATCTCCCTCAGGATCTGGAGCACATCCTCACTGGATCTCCCTCAGGATCTGGAGCACAGCCTCACTGGATCTCCTTTAGGATCTGGAGCACAGCCTCACTGGATCTCCCTCAGGATCTGGAGAACAGCCTCACTGGATCTCCCTCAGGATCTGGACCACAGCCTCACTGGATCTCCCTCAGGATCTGGACCACAGCCTCACTGGATCTCCCTCAGGATCTGGAGCACAGCCTCACTGGATCTCCCTCAGGATCTGGAGCACAGCCTCCCTGGTCTCAGTTGCTGGATGTTGGGGTCCAGCCTGACCTTAAAGGTGCTGCGCGCACACACAGAGAATGAGGACCTCGGTGACGCCTGCCCACTACACCCTGGCAGCAATGCCCAGCATCATCGAGGCGCAGGGATCGGGAATGTGTCCAGGGAGTGTGAGGCTGGACCATCTCTGTGGTCTGAAGGCTGCACAGACACAGGGAAGGGGCCCTGGACTCAGACACCCGCCTTTATCTTGGGCAGGAAGGTTTTTACGTCTGAGTGACAGGGACACGGCTCATCAGGACAGGGATCCACAGGGAGGGAGAGATCGAGCTGCCCCTCACCCCCCCTTCTCGTCTACACACTGTCAGAGGCCGACTATGGTACCAGTGATGGAGTTAAGCCCAGGCAGCAGTGTAGGAGCTGCGTCCTGGACCAAGGTCTCTATGGCTGCCACTATCCTAACAGTGTTGACCTCAGTGCGTTGGCAACGTCGGCGCTATCACCTCCGAGTGAAGACAGACAGACTCCTCCATCATGCCTTGCAATCTGAGGAGTGCAAGAGAACATCCCTTCCTGATGTCCCCGAACTTGCCTTTGCATCTCCAGCGACTGTGACATGACCGGGTCCAGAGTCTCCTCATCCGACTCGGACTCAGCAACGTTCTGGCCTCCAGCAGCCCCTCCGAGTGCCGGGGACCTGGGGACGTCCCGGCCTCCGCCTGCCGTGGATCGGACTGTGCGAGGTGCTCACCAGATTGCGAACCCCGAGGCCACCCTATAGCTGGGTCCCGCCGAGGTGTGCGTCTCTGCGCTGGTGGAGGGTGTGGGTGAGCGCTGTGATGGGATCTCAGGGAGGGTGTCTCCAGATTCCTCTCCAGAGGTTCCTTCAGGGTTTGATTGGAGGCCCTGGGTCCTGGACTCCTTCGGCTGCTTCCCAGATGTACCTGTGGAAACAAGGGGGGATAGATCGGGCCTGGCAGTGAGACAGGACACATCACTCACAGCCTGGTGGTCAGATGGATGTCGCACTGCTGGATTCTCACTTGGTAGAGCGGCGCCGACCTCGCTGTCAGCCACAGGTCCTGGACATCACCAGCCGGCTGGACGGCTCTGTTTCCAAATTCCATCACAACTGAGATCTCCGGCACCTCTCCGCCTGTCAGCGACCTCTCCCTCCTGTTGCGTTCCAGTGTGTCCTGCGTGGAGAGAGGTGGGGAGAGTGTATCAGGACTCCTGCCGGGCCAGAGGCTAAGCGTGCCTGGCCTGTGTGGGTGGTGAGTGGTCCCGCGGACAGGGTGGAGGACAATGACGGTGAGTGTCAGAGAGTGAACGGTGGTGTCCCTCGCGCTGACAGTGAGCGAGGGCCCCTGAGGGTGCGTGGTGGGTGCGTCGGCGTGTGAGTTGGGAGGGATGAGGAGAGTGACTTACCCTGGGGGAATGGAGGAGCAGGCGAAGTAAGAGCCCCCCACCCCCGACATGGATCCGGCGAGATTTGCGGGATGAGTAAATAATGAGGTGGTCCCGGGAAGCCGCGCCATCGTCTTGCTCGGCGGGTAGGTCCCCGTTCTATCTTCCCACTCACGTCCTTATCCCAATCCTGGGAAAATCCCGCCCATTGTCTCTCCATGTCCTTCCTACCAAAATTCACCACCCCCCCCCACCCCCCCCCCACCCCCCCAACCTCTCCGCCTTGATCTTCACCTGTCCCCTTCTCTGCCCTCTCCACCCTCTTGCCTCTGTCCTTTGGAAGATCTGCCCTGTCCACCTCACCGTTTACCATTCTCCCAAGCTATCCCTCATCTGCAAGCCTTGAAACTGTCCCCTTTCCACCAAGATCTGGATCATTAATACGTATATTCCCAATGCCGGTCTCTGGGGAACTCCACTGCAAACCTTCCTCCAGCCCCGAAATATACCCGTTCGCCGTTACTCTCTGCTTCCTGTCACTCAGCCTTTCTGTGCCCACGTTGCTGCTGTCCCTGTTATTCCAGTAACTATTGCTTTCCCCTCAAGTCTGTTGGGAGTTACTGTATCAAACAGCTTCTGGAAGCCCCTATATGCCCCACATCAATGGCCTTGCCATCATCAGCCATCTCTGTTACCCATTGAAAAAGCCGCAGCAAGTTAGTTGGACAGGATGTTTCAACGAGAATCCCATGCTGGCTCTTCCCTCATTAACCCACATCTGTCCCTGTGACGATGAACTCTGTCCCCAGTTGCAGTCCTGAGAATGTTCCCCACCACCGAAGTTAAACTCACCTCTGCACAAACATGTGTGCACACATCATAAGCACAAATATTCATGTACACATGCACACAGGCTAAAATGCACACGTGCATGTACAGAAGTATTCATGTACACACACACACATGGGCACGAACATGCATGCACATCTGCACAAACATACATGTACACACATGGGCACAAACAGACATGTACACACATGGGCACAAACAGACATGTACACATGTACACAAACAAGCATGCATATATCAGGTACACAAACATTCATGCACACATGCACAAACATGCTTGCAAACATGTACACAAACATTCATGTACACACACGGGCACAAACATGCATGCAGACATGCACACGGACACAACAGGCTTGCACACGTGTACACAAACATTCATGTACACACACGGGGCACAAACATGCATGCAGACATGCACACGGACACAACAGGCTTGCACACGTGTACACAAACATTCATGTACACACACGGGGCACAAACATGCATGCAGACATGCACACAGACACAACAGGCTTGCACACGTGTACACAAACATTCATGTACACACACGGGCACAAACATGCATGCAGACATGCACATGCTGACTGACATGCATGTGCGCAGGTGATCAACATGCAGAAAAACAAATCTGCATGTTGAGCACACACTAATGTCCACACAAAGAAATGAAACCGGATGCTGCCTACCCAGTTTTGGGTGGTTTGTAGTTGAGATGCAGGCGCTGACTTAACGAGAGAACTGTGACAGGAAATACAGAGGTGTCACCGTCTCTCTGACTAACTGAAACTCACGGAGTTGTTTTTGCTGCAATCGCTGTGTTTCTCAGACCAGTTCGGGCACACAGAAGGGGACCTCCACCAAATTCAAAACTGCCGGGGGTGAAGTTCACATCCACAACTGTAAGTTGCATTTGATTTGAACTGCGGTGAATTATTCCAGTTGGATATTTATAACAGGCAGAGCCAAACTGGTCAAAACAGCATCAGAGTGATAGCCTCTCCTTTCTCTCCTTCACCCCCCTCTCTCTCTGTCTCTCTCTCTCTCTCTCCCTCCCTCTCCTTCCCCTCCCCTTTCCCCTAACGCTCTCCGCTGACAGCCCCTTGATTACCCAAACCCAACGAGCCAGCTCCCTGCACCTCCCACAGTTAATCTCTCACGATCTCTCACTTGGTCCCAGCACACGGACCCTACTTTGGTCTAAACAATCCTCCCTTGACGTTCACTCACTCTCAACCGCTCAACCATCCACCCCCTGATTCCCCAACCCGCTCGTTTTGCATCCAACTATCCCTCTCAGACACACAGGGGGGAAATCAGCCAGGGTTCCTGCTCCTGATCACTGTCCAGTGATCCCTGGGTTAGAGAGAGAGAGAGAGGGGAAATCAGCCAGGGTTCCTGCTCCTGATCCCTGTCCAGTGATCCCTGGGTTAGAGAGAGAGAGGGGAAATCAGCCAGGGTTCCTGCTCCTGATCCCTGTCCAGTGATCCCTGGGTTAGAGACAGAGAGGGGAAATCAGCCAGGGTCCCTGCTCCTGATCACTGTCCAGTGATCTCTGGGTTAGAGAGAGAGAGAGAGGGTAAATCAGCCAGGGTCCCTGCTCCTGATCACTGTCCAGTGATCCCTGGGTTAGAGAGAGAGAGAGGAAATCAGCCAGGGTCCCTGCTCCTGATCACTGTCCAGTGATCTCTGGGTTAGAGAGAGAGAGAGAGGGGAAATCAGCCAGGGTTCCTGTTCCTGATCACTGTCCAGTGATCCCTGGGTTAGAGAGCGAGAGGGAAAAATCAAAGAACGACAGAATCACACAGTGCAGAAGAGGCCCTTCGGCCCATCGAGTCTGCACCGACACCTGAGAAACACCTGAGCTACCTCCCGAACCCCATTGACCAGCACTTGGCCCCATAGCCTTGAATGTTATGAGGTGCCAAGTGCTCATCCAGGTACTTTTTAAAGGATGTGAGGCAAACCCGCTTCCACCACCTTCCCAGGCAGCGCATTCCAGACCTTCACCACCCTCTGGGTGAAAATGTTTCTCCTCACATCCCCCCTAAACCTCCTGCCCCTCAACTTGAACCTGTGCCCCTTCGTGACTGACCCTTCAACTAAGGGGAACAGCTGCTCCCTATCCACCCTGTCCATGCCCCTCATAATCTTGTACACCTCGATCAGCCAGAGTTCCTGCCAGTGTCCTGTGATATCTCTCCTTGTGGACATAGCCTTGGAACGAGGGCAATGTTGGCTTGGCTCCTCTCTCTCAAGCGGATGTTCTTTCTGAAGGTTCTCTGTACAGAGCTGTGGATAGTTACTCACCCTGTCCTAACCTGGGCTTTGTTTAACTAGATCAAAACCTCAAATTCTTTATTCATTAACAGGATGTGGGCGTCGCTGGCTCTGCCCAGCACATATTACTCACTCCTAGTTGCCCCTTGAGAAGGTGGGAGTGAGCTGCCTTCATGAGCCGCTGCAGTCCCTGTGATGTAGGTACACTCACAGCGCTGTTAGGGAGGTAGTTCCAGGATTTTGTCCCCGTGTGGTGTAGGTACACCCACAGCGCTGTTAGGGAGGGAGTTCCAGGATTTTGTCCGTGTGGTGTAGGTACACCCACAGTGCTGTTAGGGAGGGAGTTCCAGGATTTTGTCCCGTGTGGTGTAGGTACACCCACAGCGCTGTTAGGGAGGGAGTTCCAGGATTTTGTCCCCGTGGGGTGTAGGTACACCCACAGCGCTGTTAGGGAGGGAGTTCCAGGATTTTGTCCCCGTGTGGTGTAGGTACACCCACGGCGCTGTTAGGGAGGGAGTTCCAGGATTTTGTCCGTGTGGTGTAGGTACACCCGCAGCGCTGTTAGGGAGGGAGTTCCAGGATTTTGTCCCCGTGTGGTGTAGGTACACCCACAGCGCTGTTAGTGAGGGAGTTCCAGGATTTTGTCCGTGTGGTTTAGGTACACCCACAGCGCTGTTAGGGAGGGAGTTCCAGGATTTTGTCCGTGTGGTGTAGGTACACCCACAGTGCTGTTAGGGAGGGAGTTCCAGGATTTTGTCCGTGTGGTGTAGGTACACCCACAGCGCTGTTAGGGAGGGAGTTCCAGGATTTTGTCCGTGTGGTGTAGGTACACCCACAGCGCTGTTAGGGAGGGAGTTCCAGGATTTTGTCCGTGTTGTGTAGGTACACCCACAGTGCTGTTAGGGAGGGAGTTCCAGGATTTTGTCCGTGTGGTGTAGGTACACCCACGGTGCTGTTAGGGAGGGAGTTCCAGGATTTTGTCCCTGTGGTGTAGGTACACCCACAGCGCTGTCAGGGAGGGAGTTCCAGGATTTTGACCCAGTGACAGTGATGCAACAGCCAATATATTTCCAAGTCAGGATGGTGAGGGGCTCGGAGGGGAACTTCCAGGTGGTGGTGTTCCCCATGTGTGCAGTTGATGTAGTTGATATGGATTTCAGCAAAGCCTTTGACATGGTCCCACATGGGAGACTTATAAAGAAGGTAAATGCACATGGGATACAGGGTAATTTGATAAGGTGGATTCAAAATTGGCTTAGTTGTAGGAGGCAGAGGGTGATGACAGAAAGATGCTTTAGTGACAGGAAGCCAGTGTCCAGTGGCGTACCACAGGGATCTGTGCTCGGTCCCCTATTATTCATCATTTATATAAATAGCATAGGAGGTAGGATCAGTAAGTTTGCGGATGACACAAAGATTGGCCGGGTGGTTAACAGTGAGGTTGAGTGCCTTGGGCTACAGGAAGATATAATCGGGATGGTCAAATGGGCAGATAAGTGGCAGATGGAATTGAACCCTGAAAAGTGTGAGGTGATACACTTTGGAAGGAGTAATTTGACAAGGAAGTATTCAATGAACGGCATGACACTAGGAAGTCCTGAGGGACAAAGGGAACTTGGCGTGTGTGTCCATAGATCTCTGAAGGCAGAGGGACATGTTAGTGGGGTGGTGAAAAAGGCATTTGGGACACTTGCCTTTGTCAATCGAGGCATAGATTACAAAAGTAGGGAGGTCATGTTGGAGTTGTACAGAACCTTGGTGAGGCCACAGCTGGAGTACTGTGTGCAGTTCTGGTTGCCACGTTATAGGAAGGATGTGATTGCACTGGAGGGGATGCAGAGGAGATTCACCAGGATGTTGCCTGGGATGAAACATTTAAGTTATGAAGAGAGGTTGGATAGACTTGGGTTGTTTTCGTTGGAGCAGAGAAGACTGAGGGGTGACCTGATCGAGGTGTACAAGATTATGAGGGGCACGGACAGGGTGGAGAGGGAGCAGCTGTTCCCCTTAGTTGAAGGGTCAGTCACGAGGGGGCATAAGTTCAAGGTGAGGGGCAGGAGGTTTAGGGGGGGGATGTGAGGAGAAACTTTTTCACCCAGAGGGTGGTGACGGTCTGGAATGAGCTGCCGGGGAGGGTGGTGGAGGTGGGTTTGCCTCACATCCTTTAAAAAGTACCTGGATGAGCACTTGGCACCTCATAACATTCAAGGCTATGGGGCCAAGTGCTGGTAAATGGGGTGAGGGAGGTAGCTCAGGTGTTTCTCAGGTGTCGGTGCAGACTCGATGGGCTGAAGGGCCTCTTCTGCACTGTGTGATTCTGTGATCCTGGGATTCTGATTCTGTGTCTGCTGCCCTTGTCCTTCTAGATGGTAGAGGTGGTGGGTTTGGAAGGTGCTGTCGAAGGAGACTTGGTGAGTTGCTGCAGTGCATCTTGTAGATGGTACACACGCTGCTGCTACTGTGCGTCGGTGGTGGAGGGAGTGAATGTTTGTGGATGGGGGGGTGTCGGTCAAGCGGGGCTGCTTTGTCCTGGACGGTGTCGAGCTTCTTGAGTGTTGTGGGAGCTGCAACTCATCCAGGCAAGTGGGGAGTTTCCCATCACACTCCTGACTTGTGCCTTGTAGATGGTGGACAGGTTTTGGTGAGTCAGGAGGTGAGTTACTCTCCGCAGGATTCCCAGCCTCTGACCTGCTCTTGTAGCCACAGTATTTATATGGCTGGTCCCAGTTCAGTTTCTGGTCAATGGTAACCCCCAGGATGTTGATGGTGGGGGACTCGGCATTGGTAATACTGTTGAAACCACCCTGGTAATAAATAAAGACTAACATTCAAATTAACATTTCGATTATATTTTGCACTCGACACTCACACTTTCACTACCTCTGTACTTGTTATATTTGGCTCACCAACGTTATTAGTTTGGTATTACTGAGATATTTCTGGGAGTTATCCTTAACTGATGTGAAATAAACGGCTCACTTCATCCTGGCGTTGAATTGTTCAGCCTGACTCTCACTCAGCGCTCAGTTTCACCTTGTCTGTTTGTGGTGCGAGTTGTCTGTCTCCACGCAGTGTTCAGTCCCACCATCGCCTGCCTCTCTGGCTGGCCAGCGACTGTCGCTGTCAGTCAACGTTCCCCAGGAGCACCTCATGCTACAGCTCAGATACTGGGCAGGTCACACAGGGAGCTCCGTCCAGACTGAATACATCCATACGAGCCCCACAGTCTGGCAGCTGCTGTTTAAACAGCCCAGTAAATGCATCAATCACTTACCTTTCAGTATTTCTCCCTGTCAGGATGCAGAAACTTATGCAAAGGCTTCAAGAGGCAAGTTAGATTTTAAAAATCAGGTTAAGCAAGAGCAAAGAGTACAGGTACATACCAATATTTAAACTGCAGGAATATAGACAGTGCTGTCTGCCAGGGGTCAGTGCTAGGAGCTCTGTAGACAGTGGTGTTCCCCAGGGGTCAGTGCTAGGAGCACTGTAGACAGTGGTGTTCCCCAGGGTCAGCGCTAGGACCACTGTAGACAGTGGTGTTCCCCAGGGGTCAGTGCTAGCAGCACTGTAGACAGAGGTGTTCCCCAGGGTTCAGTGCTAGGAGCACTGTAGACAGTGGTGTTCCCCAGGGGTCAGTGCCAGGAGCACTGTAGACAGTGGTGTTCTCCAGGGGTCAGTGCTACGAGTTCTGTAGACAGTGATGTTCCCCAGGGGTCAGTGCTAGGAGCTCTTTAGACAGTGGTGTTCCCCAGGGGTCAGTGCTAAGGGCACTGTAGACAGTGGTGTTCCCCAGGGGTCATTGCTAGGAGCAAAGTAGAAACTGGTGTTCCCCGGTGGTCAGAGCTAGAAGCACTGTAAACAGTGGTGTTCCCCAGGGGTCAGTGTTAGGAGCACTGTAGACAGTGGTGTTCCCCAGGGGTCAGTGCTAGGAGCACTGTAGACAGTGGTGTTCCCCAGGGGTCAGTGTTAGGAGCACTGTAGACAGTGGTGTTCCCCAAAGGTCAGTGTTAGGAACAGGGTAGACAGTGGTGTTCCCCAGGGGTCAGTACTAGGAGCACTGTAGACAGTGGTGTTCCCCATGGGTCAGTGTTAGGAGCACTGTAGAGAGTGGTGTTCCCCGGGGGTCAGTGCTAGGAGCACTGTAGACAGTGGTGTTCCCCAGGGGTCAGTGCTAGGAGCACTGTAGACAGTGGTGTTCCCCAGGGGTCAGTGCTAGGAGCACTGTAGACAGTGGTGTTCCCCAGGGGTCATGGCTAGGAGCACTGTAGACAGTGGTGTTCCCCAGGGGTCAGTGTAAGGAGCACTGTAGACAGTGGTGTTCCCCAGCGGTCAGTGCTAGGAGCACTGTAGACAGTGGTGTTCCCCAGGGTTCAGTGTTACGAGCACTGTAGACAGTGGTGTTCCCCGGTGGTTAGTGCTAGGAGCACTGTAGACAGTGGTGTTCCCCAGGGGTCAGTGTAAGGAGCACTGTAGACAGTGGTGTTCCCCAGCGGTCAGTGTTAGGAGCACTGTAGACAGTGGTGTTCCCCAGGGTTCAGTGTTACGAGCACTGTAGACAGTGGTGTTCCCCGGTGGTTAGTGCTAGGAGCACTGTAGACAGTGGTGTTCCCCAGGGTTCAGTGTTACGAGCACTGTAGACAGTGGTGTTCCCCAGGGTTCAGTGTTACGAGCACAGTAGACAGTGGTGTTCCCCAGGGGTCAGTGTTAGGAACACTGTAGACAGTGGTGTTCCCCGGTGGTTAGTGCTAGGAGCACTGTAGACAGTGGTGTTCCCCGGTGGTTAGTGCTAGGAGCACTGTAGACAGTGGTGTTCCCCAGGGGTCAGTGCTAGGAGCACTGTAGACAGTGGTGTTCCCCAGGGGTCAGTGCTCGGAGCACTGTAGACAGTGGTGTTCCCCAGGGGTCAGTGCAAGGAGCTCTTTAGACAGTGGTGTCCTCCAGGGGTCAGTGCTAGGAGCTCTTTAGACAGTGGTGTTCCCCACGGGTCATTCCTAAGGGCACTGTAGACAGGGGTGTTCCCCAGGGGTCAGTGTTAGGAGCACTGTAGACAGTGGTGTTTGGCAGGGGTCAGTGCTAGGAGCACTGTAGACAGTGGTGTTCCCCAGGGGTCAGTGTTAGGAGCACTGTAGAAAGTCGTGTTCCCAGGTGGTCAGTGCGAGGAACACTGTAGACAGTGGTGTCCCCCCGGGGTCAGTACTAACTGCACTGTAGACAGTGGTGTTACACAGGGGTCAGTGCCAGGAGCACTGTAGACAGTGGTGTTCTCCAGGGGTCAGTGCTACGAGTTCTGTAGACAGTGATGTTCCCCAGGGGTCAGTGCTAGGAGCTCTTTAGACAGTGGTGTTCCCCAGGGGTCAGTGCTAAGGGCACTGTAGACAGTGGTGTTCCCCAGGGGTCATTGCTAGGAGCAAAGTAGAAACTGGTGTTCCCCAGGGGTCAGTGCTAGAAGCACTGTAAACAGTGGTGTTCCCCAGGGGTCAGTGTTAGGAGCACTGTAGACAGTGGTGTTCCCCAGGGGTCAGTGCTAGGAGCACTGTAGACAGTGGTGTTCCCCAGGGGTCAGTGTTAGGAGCACTGTAGACAGTGGTGTTCCCCAAAGGTCAGTGTTAGGAACAGGGTAGACAGTGGTGTTCCCCAGGGGTCAGTACTAGGAGCACTGTAGACAGTGGTGTTCCCCATGGGTCAGTGTTAGGAGCACTGTAGAGAGTGGTGTTCCCCGGGGGTCAGTGCTAGGAGCACTGTAGACAGTGGTGTTCCCCAGGGGTCAGTGCTAGGAGCACTGTAGACAGTGGTGTTCCCCAGGGGTCAGTGCTAGGAGCACTGTAGACAGTGGTGTTCCCCAGGGGTCATGGCTAGGAGCACTGTAGACAGTGGTGTTCCCCAGGGGTCAGTGTAAGGAGCACTGTAGACAGTGGTGTTCCCCAGCGGTCAGTGCTAGGAGCACTGTAGACAGTGGTGTTCCCCAGGGTTCAGTGTTACGAGCACTGTAGACAGTGGTGTTCCCCGGTGGTTAGTGCTAGGAGCACTGTAGACAGTGGTGTTCCCCAGGGGTCAGTGTAAGGAGCACTGTAGACAGTGGTGTTCCCCAGCGGTCAGTGTTAGGAGCACTGTAGACAGTGGTGTTCCCCAGGGTTCAGTGTTACGAGCACTGTAGACAGTGGTGTTCCCCGGTGGTTAGTGCTAGGAGCACTGTAGACAGTGGTGTTCCCCAGGGTTCAGTGTTACGAGCACTGTAGACAGTGGTGTTCCCCAGGGTTCAGTGTTACGAGCACAGTAGACAGTGGTGTTCCCCAGGGGTCAGTGTTAGGAACACTGTAGACAGTGGTGTTCCCCGGTGGTTAGTGCTAGGAGCACTGTAGACAGTGGTGTTCCCCGGTGGTTAGTGCTAGGAGCACTGTAGACAGTGGTGTTCCCCAGGGGTCAGTGCTAGGAGCACTGTAGACAGTGGTGTTCCCCAGGGGTCAGTGCTAGGAGCACTGTAGACAGTGGTGTTCCCCAGGGGTCAGTGCAAGGAGCTCTTTAGACAGTGGTGTCCTCCAGGGGTCAGTGCTAGGAGCTCTTTAGACAGTGGTGTTCCCCACGGGTCATTCCTAAGGGCACTGTAGACAGGGGTGTTCCCCAGGGGTCAGTGTTAGGAGCACTGTAGACAGTGGTGTTTGGCAGGGGTCAGTGCTAGGAGCACTGTAGACAGTGGTGTTCCCCAGGGGTCAGTGTTAGGAGCACTGTAGAAAGTCGTGTTCCCAGGTGGTCAGTGCGAGGAACACTGTAGACAGTGGTGTCCCCCCGGGGTCAGTACTAACTGCACTGTAGACAGTGGTGTTACACAGGGGTCAGTGCTAGGAGCACTGTAGACAGTGATGTTCCCCAGGGGTCAGTGTTAGGGGCACTGTAGACAGTGGTGTTCCCCAGTGGTCAGTGCTAGGAGCACTGTAGACAGTGGTGTTCCCCAGGGGTCAGTGTTAGGAGCACTGTAGACAGTGGTGTTGCCCAGGGGTCAATGTTAGGAGCACTGTAGACAGTGGTGTTCCCCAGGGGTCAGTGCTAGGAGCACGGTCGACAGTGGTGTTCCCCAGGGGGCAGTATTAGGAGTACGGTAGACAGTGGTGTTCCCCAGGGGTCAGTGCTAGGAGCACTGTAGACAATGGTGTTCCTCTTGGGTCAGTGCCAGGAGCACTGTAGACAGTGGTGTTCCCCTGGGGTCGGCACTAGGAACACTGTAGACAGTGGTGTTCCCCAGGGGTCAGTGCTAGGAGCACTGTAGACAGTGGTGTTCCCCAGGGGTCAGTGCTAGGAGCACTGTAGACAGTGGTGTTCCCCAGCGGTCAGTGCTAGGTGCATTGTAGACAGTGGTGCTCCCAAGGGTTCAGTGTTAGGAGCACTGTAGACAGTGGTGTTCCTCAGAGGTCAGTGTTAGGAGCACTGTAGACAGTGGTGTCCTCCAGGGGTCAGTGTTAGGAGCACTGTAGACAGTGGTGTTACCCAAAGGTCAGTGTTAGGAGCACTGTAGACAGTGGTGTTCCCCAGAGGTAAGTGGTAAATGCACTGTAGACAGTGGTGTTACCCAGGGGTCAGTGTTAGGAGCACTGTAGAAAGTGGTGTTCCCCAGGGTTCAGTGCTAGGAGAACTGTAGACAGTGGTGTTCCCCGGTGGTCAGAGCTAGGAGCACTGTAGACAGTGGTGTTCCCCAGGGGTCAGTGTTAGGAACAGGGTAGACAGTGGTGTTCCCCAGGGGTCAGTACTAGGAGCACTGTAGACAGCGGTGTTCCCCAGGGGTCAGTGCTAGGAGCACTGTAGAGAGTGGTGTTCCCCGGGGGTCAGTGCTAGGAGCACTGTAGACAGTGGTGTTCCCCAGGGTTCAGTGTTACGAGCACTGTAGACATTGGTGTTCCCCGGTGGTTAGTGCTAGGAGCACTGTAGACAGTGGTGTTCCCCGGGGGTCAGTGCTAGGAGCACTGTAGACAGTGGTGTTCCCCAGGGGTCAGTGCTAGGAGCTCTTTAGACAGTGGTGTTCCCCAGGGTTCAGTGCTAGGAGCTCTTTAGACAGTGGTGTTCCCCAGGGGTCAGTGCTAGGAGCACTGTAGACAGTGGTGTTCCTCTTGGGTCAGTGCCAGGAGCACTGTAGACAGTGGTATTCCCCTGGGGTCGGCACTAGGAGCACTGTAGACAGTGGTGTTCCCCAGGGGTCAGTGCTAGGAGCACTGTAGACAGTGGTGTTCCCCAGCGGTCAGTGCTAGGTGCAATGTAGACAGTGGTGCTCCCAAGGGTTCAGTGTTAGGAGCACTGTAGACAGTGGTGTGCCCCAGCGGTCAGTGCTAGGAGCCCTGTAGACAGTGGTGTCCCCCAGGGGTCAGTGTTAGGTGCACTGTAGACAGTGGTGTTACCCAGGGGTCAGTGCTAGGAGCACTGTAGACAGTGGTGTTCCCCAGGGGTCAGTGCTAGGAGCACTGTAGACAGTGGTGTTCCCCAGGGTCAGTGCTAGGAGCACTGTAGACAGTGGTGTTACCCAGGGGTCAGCGCTAGGAGCACTGTAGACAGTGGTGTTCCCCAGGGGTCAGTGTAAGGAGCACTGTAGACAGTGGTGTTCCCCAAAGGTCAGTGTTAGGAGCACTGTAGACAGTGGTGTTCCCCAGGGGTCAGTGCTGGGAGCACTGTAGACAGTGGTGTTCCCCAGAGGTCAGTGGTAGGAGCACTGTAGACAGTGGTGTTCCCCAGGGGTCAGTGGTAGGAGCACTGTAGACAGTGGTGTTCCCCAGGGGTCAGTGTTAGGAGCACTGTAGACAGTGGTGTTACCCAGGGGTCAGTGCTAGGAGCACTGTAGACAGTGGTGTTCCCCAGGGGTCAGTGCTAGGAGCACTGTAGACAGTGGTGTTCCCCAGGGTCAGTGCTAGGAGCTCTGTAGACAGTGGTGTTCCCCAGGGGTCAGCGCTAGGAGCACTGTAGACAGTGGTGTTCCCCAGGGGTCAGTGTAAGGAGCACTGTAGACAGTGGTGTTCCCCAGGGTTCAGTGTTAGGAGCACTGTAGACAGTGGTGTTCCCCAGGGGTCAGTGCTAGGAGCACTGTAGACAGTGGTGTTCCCCAGGGGTCAGAGCTAGGAGCACTGTAGACAGTGGTGTTCCCCGGGGGTCAGTGCTAGGAGCACTGTAGGCAATGGTGTTCCCTGGGGGTCAGTGCTAGGAGCACTGTAGACAGTGGTGTTCCCCAGGGGTCAGTGCTAGGAACAGGGTAGACAGTGGTGTTCCCCAGGGGTCAGTGTAAGGAGCACTGTAGACAGTGGTGTTCCCCAGGGGTCAGTGCTAGGAGCACTGTAGACAGTGGTGTTCCCCGGGGGTCAGTGCTAGGAGCACTGTAGACAGTGGTGTTCCCCAGGGGTCAGTGTTAGGAGCACTGTAGACAGCGGTGTTCCCCAGGGGTCAGTGCTAGGAGCACTGTAGAGAGTGGTGTTCCCCGGGGGTCAGTGCTAGGAGCACTGTAGACAGTGGTGTTCCCCAGGGTTCAGTGTTACGAGCACTGTAGACAGTGGTGTTCCCCGGTGGTTAGTGCTAGGAGCACTGTAGACAGTGGTGTTCCCCGGGGGTCAGTGCTAGGAGCACTGTAGACAGTGGTGTTCCCCAGGGGTCAGTGCTAGGAGCACTGTAGACAGTGGTGTTCCCCAGGGGTCAGTGCTTGGAGCACTGTAGACAGTGGTGTTCCCCAGGGTTCAGTGCTAGGAGCACTGTAGACAGTGGTCTTCCCCAGGGGTCAGTGCTTGGAGCACTGTAGACAGTGGTGTTCCCCAGGGGTCATTGCTAAGGGCACTGTAGACAGGGGTTTTCCCCAGGGGTCAGTGTTAGGAGCACTGTAGACAGTGGTGTTTGGCAGGGGTCAGTGCTAGGAGCACTGTAGACAGTGGTGTTCCCCAGGGGTCAGTGTTAGGAGCACTGTAGAAAGTGGTGTTCCCCGGTGGTCAGTGCGAGGAACACTGTAGACAGTGGTGTCCCCCCGGGGTCAGTACTAACTGCACTGTAGACAGTGGTGTTACC
Source organism: Carcharodon carcharias (assembly GCF_017639515.1). Lineage (NCBI taxonomy): Eukaryota > Metazoa > Chordata > Chondrichthyes > Lamniformes > Lamnidae > Carcharodon > Carcharodon carcharias. The sequence goes on from NC_054490.1 coordinate 2,492,109, forward strand.
CAGGGGTCAGTGCTAGGCACACTATAGACTGTGGTGTTCCCAGGGGTCAGTACTAGGAGCACTGCAGAAAGTGGTGTTACACAGGGGTCAGTGCTAGGAGCACTGTAGACAGTGATGTTCCCCAGGGGTCAGTGTTAGGGGCACTGTAGACAGTGGTGTTCCCCAGTGGTCAGTGCTAGGAGCACTGTAGACAGTGGTGTTGCCCAGGGGTCAATGTTAGGAGCACTGTAGACAGTGGTGTTCCCCAGGGGTCAGTGCTAGGAGCACGGTCGACAGTGGTGTTCCCCAGGGGTCAGTGCTAGGAGTACGGTAGACAGTGGTGTTCCCCAGGGGTCAGTGCTAGGAGCACTGTAGACAGTGGTGTTCCTCTTGGGTCAGTGCCAGGAGCACTGTAGACAGTGGTGTTCCCCTGGGGTCGGCACTAGGAACACTGTAGACAGTGGTGTTCCCCAGGGTTCAGTGTTAGGAGCACTGTAGACAGTGGTGTTCCCCAGGGGTCAGTGCTAGGAGCACTGTAGACAGTGGTGTTCCTCAGAGGTCAGTGTTTTGAGCACTGTAGACAGTGGTGTTCCCCAGGGTCCGTGCTAGGAGCACTGTAGACAGTGGTGTTCCCCAAAGGTCAGTGTTAGGAGCACTGTAGACAGTGGTGTTCCCCAGAGGTAAGTGGTAAATGCACTGTAGACAGTGGTGTTACCCAGGGGTCAGTGTTAGGAGCACTGTAGACAGTGGTGTTCCCCAGGGTCCGTGCTAGGAGCACTGTAGACAGTGGTGTTCCCCAAAGGTCAGTGTTAGGAGCACTGTAGACAGTGGTGTTCCCCAGAGGTAAGTGGTAAGTGCACTGTAGACAGTGGTGTTACCCAGGGGTCAGTGTTAGGAGCACTGTAGAAAGTGGTGTTCCCCAGGTTTCAGTGCTAGGAGAACTGTAGACAGTGGTGTTCCCCGGTGGTCAGAGCTAGGAGCAATGTAGACAGTGGTGTTCCCCGGGGGTCAGTGCTAGGAGCACTGTAGGCAGTGGTGTTCCCCAGGGGTCAGTGTTAGGAACAGGGTAGACAGTGGTGATCCCCAGGGGTCAGTGTTAGGAACAGGGTAGACAGTGGTGTTCCCCAGGGGTCAGTGCTGGGAGCACTGTAGACAGTGGTGTTCCCCAGGGGTCAGTACTAGGAGCACTGTAGACAGCGGTGTTCCCCAGGGGTCAGTGCTAGGAGCACTGTAGAGAGTGGTGTTCCCCGGGGGTCAGTGCTAGGAGCACTGTAGACAGTGGTGTTACCCAGGGGTCAGTGTTACGAGCACTGTAGACAGTGGTGTTACGCGGTGGTTAGTGCTAGGAGCACTGTAGACAGTGGTGTTGCCCGGGGGTCAGTGCTAGGAGCACTGTAGACAGTGGTGTTCCCCAGGGGTCAGTGTTAGGAGCACTGTAGACAGTGGTGTTCCCCAGGGGTCAGTGCTAGGAGCACTGTAGACAGTGGTGTTCCCCAGGGGTCAGTGCTAGGAGCACTGTAGACAGTGGTGTTCCCCAGGGGTCAGTGTTAGGAGCACTGTAGACAGTGGTGTTCCCCAGGGGTCAGTGCTAGGAGCACTGTAGACAGTGGTGTTCCCCAGGGTTCAGTGCTAGGAGCACTGTAGACAGTGGTGTTCCCCAGGGGTCAGTGCTAGGCACACCATAGAAAGTTGTGTTCCCAGGGGTCAGTGCTAGGAGCACTGTAGACAGCGGAGTTCCCCAGGGGTCAGTGCTAGGAGCACTGTAGACAGTGGTGTTCCCCAGGGGTCAGTGCTAGGAGCACTGTAGACAGTGGTGTTGCCCAGGGGTAGGTGTTAGGAGCACTGTAGACAGTGGTGTTCCCCAGGGGTCAGTGTTAGGAGCACTGTAGACAGTGGTGTTCCCCAGGGGTCAGTGCTAGGAGCACGGTCGACAGTGGTGTTCCCCAGGGGTCAGTGCTAGGAGCACTGTAGACAGTGGTGTTCCCCAGGGGTCAGTGCTAGGAGCACTGTAGACAGTGGTGTTCCTCAGGGGTCAGTGCCAGGAGCACTGTAGACAGTGGTGTTCCCCTGGGGTCAGTGCTAGGAGCACTGTAGACAGTGGTGTTCCCCAGGGTTCAGTGTTAGGAGCACTGTAGACAGTGGTGTTCCCCAGGGGTCAGTGCTAGGAGCACTGTAGACAGTGGTGTTCCCCAGGGGTCAGTGCTAGGAGCACTGTAGACAGTGGTGTTCCCCAGCGGTCAGTGCTAGGAGCACTGTAGACAGTGGTGTTCCCCAGGTGTCAGTGCTAGGAACACTGTAGACAGTGATGTTCCCACGGGGGTCAGTGGTAGGAGCACTCTAGACAGTGGTGTTCCCCAGGGGTCAGTGCTAGGAGCACTGTAGACAGTGGTGTCCCCCAGGGGTCAGTGTTAGGTGCACTGAAGACAGTGGTGTTCCCCAGGGGTCAGAGTTAGGAGCACTGTAGACAGTGGTGTCCCCAGGGGTCAGTGTTAGGAGCACTGTAGAAAGGGGTGTTACCCAGGGGTTAGTGCAAGGAGCACTGTAGACAGTGGTGTTCCCCAGGGGTCAGTGTAAGGAGCACTGTAGACAGTGGTGTTCCCCAGGTGTCAGTGTTAGGTGCGCAGTAGACAGTGGTGTTCCCCAGGTGTCAGTGTTAGGTGCGCAGTAGACAGTGGTGTTCCCCAGGGTTCAGTGCAAGGAGCACTGTAGACAGTGGTGTTCCCCAGGGGTCAGTGCAAGGAGCACTGTAGACAGTGGTGTTCCCCAGGGTTCAGTGCAAGGAGCACTGTAGACAGTGGTGTTCCCCAGGGGTCAGTGTAAGGAGCACTGTAGACAGTGGTGTCCCCCAGGTGTCAGTGTTAGGTGCGCTGTAGACAGTGGTGTTCCCCAGGGGTCAGTGTTACGAGCACTGTAGACAGTGGTGTTCCCCAGGGGTCAGTGTTAGGAGCACTGTAGACAGTGGTGTTCCCCAGGGGTCAGTGCTAGGAGCACTGTAGACAGTGGTGTTCCCCAGGGGTCAGTGCTAGGAGCACTGTAGACAGTGGTGTTCCCCAGGGGTCAGTGCTAGGAGCACTGTAGACAGTGGTGTTCCCCAGGGGTCAGTGCTAGGAGCACTGTAGACAGTGGTGTTCCCCAGGGGTCAGTGTTAGGAGCACTGTAGACAGTGGTGTTCCCCAGGGGTCAGTGTTAGGAGCACTGTAGACAGTGGTGTTCCCCAGGGGTCAGTGCTAGGAGCACTGTAGACAGTGGTGTTCGCCAGGGGTCAGTGCTAGGAGCACTGTAGACAGTGGTGTTCCCCAGGGGTCAGTGCTAGGAGCACTGTAGACAGTGGTGTTCCCCTGGGGTCGGCGCTAGGAGCACTGTAGACAGTGGTGTTGCCCAGGGGTCAGTGTTAGGAGCACTGTAGACAGTGGTGTTGCCCAGGGGTCAGTGTTAGGAGCACTGTAGACAGTGGTGTTCCCCAGGGGTCAGTGCTAGGAGCACTGTAGACAGTGGTGTTCCCCAGGGGTCAGTGCTAGGAGCACTGTAGACAGTGGTGTTCCCCAGGGGTCAGTGCTAGGAGCACTGTAGACAGTGGTGTTGCCCATGGGTCAGTGCTAAGGGCACTGTAGACAGTGGTGTTCCCCAGGGTTCAATGTTAGGAGCACTGTAGACAGTGGTGTTCCCCAGGGGTCAGTGCTAGGAGCACTGTAGACAGTGGTGTTCCCCAGGGGTCAGTGCTAGGAGCACTGTAGACAGTGGTGTTCCCCAGGGGTCAGTGTTAGGAGCACTGTAGACAGTGGTGTTCCCCAGGGTTCAGTGTTAGGAGCACAGTAGACAGTGTTGTTCCCCAAGGGTCAGTGCTAGGAGCACTGTAGACAGTGGTGTTCCCCAGGTGTCAGTGCTAGGAGCACTGTAGACAGTGGTGTTCCCCAGGGGTCAGTGCTAGGAGCACTGTAGACAGTGGTGTTCCCCAGGGGTCAGTGCTAGGAGCACTGTAGACAGTGGTGTTCCCCAGGGGTCAGTGCTAGGAGCACTGTAGACAGTGGTGTTCCCCCGGGGTCAGTGCTAGGAGCACTGTAGACAGTGGTGTTCCCCAGGGGTCAGTGCTAGGAGCACTGTAGACAGTGGTGTTCCCCAGGGTCAGTGCTAGGAGCACTGTAGACAGTGGTGTTCCCCAGGGGTCAGTGTTAGGAGCACTGTAGACAGTGGTGTTCCCCAGGGGTCAGTGCTAGGAGCACTGTAGACAGTGGTGTTCCCCAGGGGTCAGTGCTAGGAGCACTGTAGACAGTGGTGTTCCCCAGGGGTCAGTGCTAGGAGCACTGTAGACAGTGGTGTTCCCCAGGGGTCAGTGCTAGGAGCACTGTAGACAGTGGTGTTCCCCAGGGGTCAGTGCTAGGAGCACTGTAGACAGTGGTGTTCCCCAGGGGTCAGTGCTAGGAGCACTGTAGACAGTGGTGTTCCCCAGGGGTCAGTGCTAGGAGCACTGTAGACAGTGGTGTTCCCCAGGGGTCAGTGCTAGGAGCACTGTAGACAGTGGTGTTCCCCAGGGGTCAGTGCTAGGAGCACTGTAGACAGTGGTGTTCCCCAGGGGTCAGTGCTAGGAGCACTGTAGACAGTGGTGTTCCCAGGGGTCAGTGCTAGGAGCACTGTAGACAGTGGTGTTCCCCAGGGGTCAGTGCTAGGAGCACTGTAGACAGTGGTGTTCCCCAGGGGTCAGTGCTAGGAGCACTGTAGACAGTGGTGTTCCCCAGGGGTCAGTGCTAGGAGCACTGTAGACAGTGGTGTTCCCCAGGGGTCAGTGTTAGGAGCACTGTAGACAGTGGTGTTCCCCAGGGGTCAGTGTTAGGAGCACTGTAGACAGTGGTGTTCCCCAGGGGTCAGTGCTAGGAGCACTGTAGACAGTGGTGTTCCCCAGGGGTCAGTGCTAGGAGCACTGTAGACAGTGGTGTTCCCCAGGGGTCAGTGCTAGGAGCACTGTAGACAGTGGTGTTCCCCAGGGGTCAGTGCTAGGAGCACTGTAGACAGTGGTGTTCCCCAGGGGTCAGTGCTAGGAGCACTGTAGACAGTGGTGTTCCCCAGGGGTCAGTGCTAGGAGCACTGTAGACAGTGGTGTTCCCCAGGGGTCAGTGCTAGGAGCACTGTAGACAGTGGTGTTCCCCAGGGGTCAGTGCTAGGAGCACTGTAGACAGTGGTGTTCCCCAGGGGTCAGTGCTAGGAGCACTGTAGACAGTGGTGTTCCCCAGGGGTCAGTGCTAGGAGCACTGTAGACAGTGGTGTTCCCCAGGGGTCAGTGTTAGGAGCACTGTAGACAGTGGTGTTCCCCAGGGGTCAGTGCTAGGAGCACTGTAGACAGTGGTGTTCCCCAGGGGTCAGTGCTAGGAGCACTGTAGACAGTGGTGTTCCCCAGGGGTCAGTGTTAGGAGCACTGTAGACAGTGGTGTTCCCCAGGGGTCAGTGTTAGGAGCACTGTAGACAGTGGTGTTCCCCAGGGGTCAGTGCTAGGAGCACTGTAGACAGTGGTGTTCCCCAGGGGTCAGTGTTAGGAGCACTGTAGACAGTGGTGTTCCCCAGGGGTCAGTGCTAGGAGCACTGTAGACAGTGGTGTTCCCCAGGGGTCAGTGCTAGGAGCACTGTAGACAGTGGTGTTCCCCAGGGGTCAGTGCTAGGAGCACTGTAGACAGTGGTGTTCCCCAGGGGTCAGTGCTAGGAGCACTGTAGACAGTGGTGTTCCCCAGGGGTCAGTGCTAGGAGCACTGTAGACAGTGGTGTTCCCCAGGGGTCAGTGCTAGGAGCACTGTAGACAGTGGTGTTCCCCAGGGGTCAGTGTTAGGAGCACTGTAGACAGTGGTGTTCCCCAGGGGTCAGTGCTAGGAGCACTGTAGACAGTGGTGTTCCCCAGGGGTCAGTGCTAGGAGCACTGTAGACAGTGGTGTTCCCCAGGGGTCAGTGTTAGGAGCACTGTAGACAGTGGTGTTCCCCAGGGGTCAGTGTTAGGAGCACTGTAGACAGTGGTGTTCCCCAGGGGTCAGTGCTAGGAGCACTGTAGACAGTGGTGTTCCCCAGGGGTCAGTGCTAGGAGCACTGTAGACAGTGGTGTTCCCCAGGGGTCAGTGCTAGGAGCACTGTAGACAGTGGTGTTCCCCAGGGGTCAGTGCTAGGAGCACTGTAGACAGTGGTGTTCCCCAGGGGTCAGTGCTAGGAGCACTGTAGACAGTGGTGTTCCCCAGGGGTCAGTGCTAGGAGCACTGTAGACAGTGGTGTTCCCCAGGGGTCAGTGCTAGGAGCACTGTAGACAGTGGTGTTCCCCAGGGGTCAGTGCTAGGAGCACTGTAGACAGTGGTGTTCCCCAGGGGTCAGTGCTAGGAGCACTGTAGACAGTGGTGTTCCCCAGGGGTCAGTGTTAGGAGCACTGTAGACAGTGGTGTTCCCCAGGGGTCAGTGTTAGGAGCACTGTAGACAGTGGTGTTCCCCAGGGGTCAGTGTTAGGAGCACTGTAGACAGTGGTGTTCCCCAGGGGTCAGTGCTAGGAGCACTGTAGACAGTGGTGTTCCCCAGGGGTCAGTGTTAGGAGCACTGTAGACAGTGGTGTTCCCCAGGGGTCAGTGTTAGGAGCACTGTAGACAGTGGTGTTCCCCAGGGGTCAGTGTTAGGGGAACTGTAGACAGTGGTGTTCCCCAGGGGTCAGTGTTAGGGGAACTGTAGACAGTGGTGTTCCCAGGGGTCAGTGTAAGGGGAACTGTAGACAGTGGTGTTCCCCCGGGGTCAGTGCTAGGAGCACTGTAGACAGTGGTGTTCCCCAGGGGTCAGTGCTAGGAGCACTGTAGACAGTGGTGTTCCCCAGGGGTCAGTGCTAGGAGCACTGTAGACAGTGGTGTTCCCCAGGGGTCAGTACTAACTGCACTGTAGACAGTGGTGTTCCCCAGGGGTCAGTGCTAGGAGAACTGTAGACAGTGGTGTTCCCCAGGGGTCAGTGTTAGGAGCACTGTAGACAGTGGTGCTCCCCAGGGTTCAGTGCTAGGAGAACTGTAGACAGTGGTGTTCCCCAGGGGTCAGTGCTAGGAGCACTGTAGACAGTGGTGTTCCCCAGGGGTCAGTGCTAGGAGCACTGTAGACAGTGGTGTTCCCCAGGGGTCAGTGTTAGGAGCACTGTAGACAGTGGTGTTCCCCAGGGGTCAGTGCTAGGAGCACTGTAGACAGTGGTGTTCCCCAGGGGTCAGTGCTAGGAGCACTGTAGACAGTGGTGTTCCCCAGGGGTCAGTGCTAGGAGCACTGTAGACAGTGGTGTTCCCCAGGGGTCAGTGCTAGGAGCACTGTAGACAGTGGTGTTCCCCAGGGGTCAGTGCTAGGAGCACTGTAGACAGTGGTGTTCCCCAGGGGTCAGTGTTAGGAGCACTGTAGACAGTGGTGTTCCCCAGGGGTCAGTGCTAGGAGCACTGTAGACAGTGGTGTTCCCCAGGGGTCAGTGTTAGGAGCACTGTAGACAGTGGTGTTCCCCAGGGGTCAGTGCTAGGAGCACTGTAGACAGTGGTGTTCCCCAGGGGTCAGTGCTAGGAGCACTGTAGACAGTGGTGTTCCCCAGGGGTCAGTGCTAGGAGCACTGTAGACAGTGGTGTTCCCCAGGGGTCAGTGCTAGGAGCACTGTAGACAGTGGTGTTCCCCAGGGGTCAGTGCTAGGAGCACTGTAGACAGTGGTGTTCCCCAGGGGTCAGTGTAAGGAGCACTGTAGACAGTGGTGTTCCCCAGGGGTCAGTGCTAGGAGCACTGTAGACAGTGGTGTTCCCCAGGGGTCAGTGTAAGGAGCACTGTAGACAGTGGTGTTCCCCAGGGGTCAGTGTTAGGAGCACTGTAGACAGTGGTGTTCCCAGGGGTCAGTGCTAGGAGCACTGTAGACAGTGGTGTTCCCCAGGGGTCAGTGTTAGGAGCACTGTAGACAGTGGTGTTCCCCAGGGGTCAGTGCTAGGAGCACTGTAGACAGTGGTGTTCCCCAGGGGTCAGTGCTAGGAGCACTGTAGACAGTGGTGTTCCCCAGGGGTCAGTGTAGGAGCACTGTAGACAGTGGTGTTCCCCAGGAGTCAGTGTAGGAGCACTTTAGACAGTGGTGTTCCCCAGGGGTCAGTGTTAGGAGCACTGTAGACAGTGGTGTTCCCCAGGGGTCAGTGTTAGGAGCACTGTAGACAGTGGTGTTCCTCAGGGGTCAGTGTTAGGAGCACTGTAGACAGTGGCGTTCCCAGGGTCCGTGCTAGGAGCACTGTAGACAGTGGTGTTACCCAAAGGTCAGTGTTAGGAGCACTGTAGACAGTGGTGTTCCCCAGGGGTCAGTGCTAGGAGCACTGTAGACAGTGGTGTTCCCCAGGGGTCAGTGTTAGGAGCACTGTAGACAGTGGTGTTCCCCAGGGGTCAGTGTTAGGAGCACTGTAGACAGTGGTGTTCCCAGGGGTCAGTGCTAGGAGCACTGTAGACAGTGGTGTTCCCCAGGGGTCAGTGTTAGGAGCACTGTAGACAGTGGTGTTCCCCAGGGGTCAGTGCTAGGAGCACTGTAGACAGTGGTGTTCCCCAGGGGTCAGTGCTAGGAGCACTGTAGACAGTGGTGTTCCCCAGGGGTCAGTGCTAGGAGCACTGTAGACAGTGGTGTTCCCAGGGGTCAGTGCTAGGAGCACTGTAGACAGTGGTGTTCCCCAGGGGTCAGTGCTAGGAGCACTGTAGACAGTGGTGTTCCCCAGGGGTCAGTGTTAGGAGCACTGTAGACAGTGGTGTTCCCCAGGGGTCAGTGCTAGGAGCACTGTAGACAGTGGTGTTCCCCAGGGGTCAGTGTTAGGAGCACTGTAGACAGTGGTGTTCCCCAGGGGTCAGTGCTAGGAGCACTGTAGACAGTGGTGTTCCCCAGGGGTCAGTGCTAGGAGCACTGTAGACAGTGGTGTTCCCCAGGGGTCAGTGCTAGGAGCACTGTAGACAGTGGTGTTCCCCAGGGGTCAGTGCTAGGAGCACTGTAGACAGTGGTGTTCCCCAGGGGTCAGTGCTAGGAGCACTGTAGACAGTGGTGTTCCCCAGGGGTCAGTGCTAGGAGCACTGTAGACAGTGGTGTTCCCCAGGGGTCAGTGCTAGGAGCACTGTAGACAGTGGTGTTCCCCAGGGGTCAGTGCTAGGAGCACTGTAGACAGTGGTGTTCCCCAGGGGTCAGTGTTAGGAGCACTGTAGACAGTGGTGTTCCCCAGGGGTCAGTGTTAGGAGCACTGTAGACAGTGGTGTTCCCCAGGGGTCAGTGCTAGGAGCACTGTAGACAGTGGTGTTCCCCAGGGGTCAGTGTTAGGAGCACTGTAGACAGTGGTGTTCCCCAGGGGTCAGTGCTAGGAGCACTGTAGACAGTGGTGTTCCCCAGGGGTCAGTGTTAGGAGCACTGTAGACAGTGGTGTTCCCCAGGGGTCAGTGCTAGGAGCACTGTAGACAGTGGTGTTCCCCAGGGGTCAGTGTTAGGAGCACTGTAGACAGTGGTGTTCCCCAGGGGTCAGTGTTTGGCGCACTGTAGAAAGTGGTGTTATCCAGGGGTAGGTGCTAGGAGCACTGTAGACAGTGGTGTTCCCCAGGGGTCAGTGCTAGGAGCACTGTAGACAGTGGTGTTCCCCAGGGGTCAGTGCTAGGAGCACTGTAGACAGTGGTGTTCCCCAGGGGTCAGTGCTAGGAGCACTGTAGACAGTGGTGTTCCCCAGGGTTCAATGTTAGGAGCACTGTAGACAGTGGTGTTCCCCAGGGGTCAGTGTTAGGAGCACTGTAGACAGTGGTGTTCCCCAGGGGTCAGTGCTAGGAGCACTGTAGACAGTGGTGTTCCCCAGGGGTCAGTGCTAGGAGCACTGTAGACAGTGGTGTTCCCCAGGGGTCAGTGCTAGGAGCACTGTAGACAGTGGTGTTCCCCAGGGGTCAGTGCTAGGAGCACTGTAGACAGTGGTGTTCCCCAGGGGTCAGTGTTAGGAGCACTGTAGACAGTGGTGTTCCCCAGGGGTCAGTGCTAGGAGCACTGTAGACAGTGGTGTTCCCCAGGGGTCAGTGCTAGGAGCACTGTAGACAGTGGTGTTCCCCAGGGGTCAGTGCTAGGAGCACTGTAGACAGTGGTGTTCCCCAGGGGTCAGTGCTAGGAGCACTGTAGACAGTGGTGTTCCCCAGGGGTCAGTGCTAGGAGCACTGTAGACAGTGGTGTTCCCCAGGGGTCAGTGTTAGGAGCACTGTAGACAGTGGTGTTCCCCAGGGGTCAGTGCTAGGAGCACTGTAGACAGTGGTGTTCCCCAGGGGTCAGTGCTAGGAGCACTGTAGACAGTGGTGTTCCCCAGGGGTCAGTGCTAGGAGCACTGTAGACAGTGGTGTTCCCCAGGGGTCAGTGCTAGGAGCACTGTAGACAGTGGTGTTCCCCAGGGGTCAGTGCTAGGAGCACTGTAGACAGTGGTGTTCCCCAGGGGTCAGTGCTAGGAGCACTGTAGACAGTGGTGTTCCCCAGGGGTCAGTGCTAGGAGCACTGTAGACAGTGGTGTTCCCCAGGGGTCAGTGTTAGGAGCACTGTAGACAGTGGTGTTCCCCAGGGGTCAGTGCTAGGAGCACTGTAGACAGTGGTGTTCCCCAGGGGTCAGTGCTAGGAGCACTGTAGACAGTGGTGTTCCCCAGGGGTCAGTGCTAGGAGCACTGTAGACAGTGGTGTTCCCAGGGGTCAGTGCTAGGAGCACTGTAGACAGTGGTGTTCCCCTGGGGTCGGCACTAGGAGCACTGTAGACAGTGGTGTTCCCCAGGGGTCAGTGTTAGGAGCACTGTAGACAGTGGTGTTCCCCAGGGGTCAGTGCTAGGAGCACTGTAGACAGTGGTGTTCCCCAGGGGTCAGTGCTAGGAGCAATGTAGACAGTGGTGTTCCCCAGGGTCAGCGCTAGGAGCACTGTAGACAGTGGTGTTTGGCAGGGGTCAGTGCTAGGAGCACTGTAGACAGTGGTGTTCCCCAGGGGTCAGTGCTAGGAGCACTGTAGACAGTGGTGTTCCCCAGCGGTCAGTGCTAGGTGCACTGTAGACAGTGGTGTTCCCCAGGGGTCAGTGCTAGGAGCACTGTAGACAGTGGTGTTCCCCAGGGGGGTCAGTGTAGGAGCACTGTAGACAGTGGTGTTCCCCAGGGGTCAGTGCTAGGAGCACTGTAGACAGTGGTGTTCCCCAGGGGTCAGTGCTAGGAGCACTGTAGACAGTGGTGTTCCCCAGGGGTCAGTGTTAGGAGCACTGTAGACAGTGGTGTTCCCCAGGGGTCAGTGTTAGGAGCACTGTAGACAGTGGTGTTCCCCAGGGGTCAGTGTTAGGAGCACTGTAGACAGTGGTGTCCCCAGGGGTCAGTGTTAGGAGCACTGTAGACAGTGGTGTTCCCCAGGGGTCAGTGCTAGGAGCACTGTAGACAGTGGTGTTCCCCAGGGGTCAGTGTTAGGAGCACTGTAGACAGTGGTGTTCCCCAGGGGTCAGTGCTAGGAGCACTGTAGACAGTGGTGTTCCCCAGGGGTCAGTGCTAGGAGCACTGTAGACAGTGGTGTTCCCCAGGGGTCAGTGCTAGGAGCACTGTAGACAGTGGTGTTCCCCAGGGGTCAGTGTTAGGAGCACTGTAGACAGTGGTGTTCCCCAGGGGTCAGTGTTAGGAGCACTGTAGACAGTGGTGTTCCCCAGGGGTCAGTGTTAGGAGCACTGTAGACAGTGGTGTTCCCCAGGGGTCAGTGCTAGGAGCACTGTAGACAGTGGTGTTCCCCAGGGGTCAGTGCTAGGAGCACTGTAGACAGTGGTGTTCCCCAGGGGTCAGTGCTAGGAGCACTGTAGACAGTGGTGTTCCCCAGGGGTCAGTGTTAGGAGCACTGTAGACAGTGGTGTTCCCCAGGGGTCAGTGCTAGGAGCACTGTAGACAGTGGTGTTCCCCAGGGGTCAGTGTTAGGAGCACTGTAGACAGTGGTGTTCCCCAGGGGTCAGTGTTAGGAGCACTGTAGACAGTGGTGTTCCCCAGGGGTCAGTGCTAGGAGCACTGTAGACAGTGGTGTTCCCCAGGGGTCAGTGCTAGGAGCACTGTAGACAGTGGTGTTCCCCAGGGGTCAGTACTAACTGCACTGTAGACAGTGGTGTTCCCCAGGGGTCAGTGTTAGGGGAACTGTAGACAGTGGTGTTCCCCAGGGGTCAGTGCTAGGAGCACTGTAGACAGTGGTGTTCCCCAGGGGTCAGTGTTAGGAGCACTGTAGACAGTGGTGTTCCCCAGGGGTCAGTACTAACTGCACTGTAGACAGTGGTGTTACCCAGGGGTCAGTGCTAGGCACACCATAGAAATTGGTGTTCCCGGGGGTCAGTACTAGGAGCAATGTAGACAGTGGTGTTCCCAGGGTTCAGTACTAGAAGCACTGTAGACATTGGTGTTACCCAGGGGTCAGTGCTAGGAGCACTGTAGACAGTGGTGTTCCCCAGGGGTCAGTGTTAGGAGCACTCTAGACAGTGGTGTTCCCCAGGGGTCAGTGCTAGGAGCACTGTAGACAGTGGTGTTCCCAGGGTTCAGTACTAGAAGCACTGTAGACATTGGTGTTCCCCAGGGGTCAGTGTTAGGAGCACTGTAGACAGTGGTGTTCCCCAGGGGTCAGTGTTAGGAGCACTCTAGACAGTGGTGTTCCCCAGGGGTCAGTGCTAGGAGCACTGTAGACAGTGGTGTTCCCCAGGGGTCAGTGCTAGGAGCACTGTAGACAGTGGTGTTCCCCAGGGGTCAGTGCTAGGAGCACTGTAGACAGTGGTGTTCCCCAGGGGTCAGTGCTAGGAGCACTGTAGACAGTGGTGTTCCCCAGGGGTCAGTGCTAGGAGCACTCTAGACAGTGGTGTTCCCCAGGGGTCAGTGTTAGGAGCACTGTAGACAGTGGTGTTCCCCAGGGGTCAGTGCTAGGAGCACTGTAGACAGTGGTGTTCCCCAGGGGTCAGTGCTAGGAGCACTGTAGACAGTGGTGTTCCCCAGGGGTCAGTGCTAGGAGCACTGTAGACAGTGGTGTTCCCCAGGGGTCAGTGCTAGGAGCACTGTAGACAGTGGTGTTCCCCAGGGGTCAGTGCTAGGAGCACTGTAGACAGTGGTGTTCCCCAGGGGTCAGTGCTAGGAGCACTGTAGACAGTGGTGTTCCCCAGGGGTCAGTGCTAGGAGCACTGTAGACAGTGGTGTTCCCCAGGGGTCAGTGTTAGGAGCACTGTAGACAGTGGTGTTCCCCAGGGGTCAGTGTTAGGAGCACTGTAGACAGTGGTGTTCCCCAGGGGTCAGTGCTAGGAGCACTGTAGACAGTGGTGTTCCCCAGGGGTCAGTGCTAGGAGCACTGTAGACAGTGGTGTTCCCCAGGGGTCAGTGCTAGGAGCACTGTAGACAGTGGTGTTCCCCAGGGGTCAGTGCTAGGAGCACTGTAGACAGTGGTGTTCCCCAGGGGTCAGTGTTAGGAGCACTGTAGACAGTGGTGTTCCCCAGGGGTCAGTGCTAGGAGCACTGTAGACAGTGGTGTTCCCCAGGGGTCAGTGTTAGGAGCACTGTAGACAGTGGTGTTCCCCAGGGGTCAGTGCTAGGAGCACTGTAGACAGTGGTGTTCCCCAGGGGTCAGTGTTAGGAGCACTGTAGACAGTGGTGTTCCCCAGGGGTCAGTGCTAGGAGCACTGTAGACAGTGGTGTTCCCCAGGGGTCAGTGTTAGGAGCACTGTAGACAGTGATGTTCCCCAGGGGTCAGCGCTAGGAGCACTGTAGACAGTGGTCTTCCCCAGGGGTCAGTGTTAGGTGCACTGTAGACAGTGGTGTTCCCCAGGGGTCAGTGCTAGGAGCACTGTAGACAGTGGTGTTCCCCAGGGGTCAGTGCTAGGAGCACTGTAGACAGTGGTGTTCCCCAGGGGTCAGTGCTAGGAGCACTGTAGACAGTGGTGTTCCCCAGGGGTCAGTGCTAGGGGCACTGTAGACAGTGGTGTTCCCCAGGGGTCAGTGTTAGGAGCCCTGTAGACAGTGGTGTTCCCCAGGGGTCAGTGTTAGGAGCACTGTAGACAGTGGTGTTCCCCAGGGGTCAGTGCTAGGAGCACTGTAGACAGTGGTGTTCCCCAGGGTCAGTGCTAGGAGCACTGTAGACAGTGGTGTTCCCCAGGGGTCAGTGCTAGGAGCACTGTAGACAGTGGTGTTCCCAGGGGTCAGTGCTAGGAGCACTGTATACAGTGGTGTTCCCCAGGGGTCAGTGCTAGGAGCACTGTAGACAGTGGTGTTCCCCAGGGGTCAGTGCTAGGAGCACTGTAGACAGTGGTGTTCCCCAGGGGTCAGTGTTAGGAGCACTGTAGACAGTGGTGTTCCCCAGGGGTCAGTGCTAGGAGCACTGTAGACAGTGGTGTTCCCCAGGGGTCAGTGCTAGGAGCACTGTAGACAGTGGTGTTCCCCAGGGGTCAGTGCTAGGAGCACTGTAGACAGTGGTGTTCCCCAGGGGTCAGTGCTAGGAGCACTGTAGACAGTGGTGTTCCCCAGGGGTCAGTGCTTGGAGCAATGTAGACAGTGGTGTTCCCCAGGGGTCAGTGCCAGGAGCACTGTAGACAGTGGTGTTCCCCAGGGGTCAGTGCTAGGAGCACTGTAGACAGTGGTGTTCCCCAGGGGTCAGTGTTAGGAGCACTGTAGACAGTGGTGTTCCCCAGGGGTCAGTGCTAGGAGCACTGTAGACAGTGGTGTTTCCCAGGGGTCAGTGCCAGGAGCACTGTAGACAGTGGTGTTTCCCAGGGGTCAGTGTTAGGAGCACTGTAGACAGTGGTGTTCCCCAGGGGTCAGTGTTAGGAGCACTGTAGACAGTGGTGTTCCCCAGGGGTCAGTGTTAGGAGCACTGTAGACAGTGGTGTTCCCCAGGGGTCAGTGTTAGCAGCGCGGTAGACAGTGGTGTTCCCCAGGGGTCAGTGTTAGGAGCACTGTAGACAGTGGTGTTCCCCAGGGGTCAGTGCTAGGAGCACTGTAGACAGTGGTGTTCCCCAGGGGTCAGTGTTAGGAGCACTGTAGACAGTGGTGTTCCCCAGGGGTCAGTGCTAGGAGCACTGTAGACAGTGGTGTTCCCCAGGGGTCAGTGCTAGGAGCACTGTAGACAGTGGTGTTCCCCAGGGGTCAGTGCTAGGAGCACTGTAGACAGTGGTGTTCCCCAGGGGTCAGTGCTAGGAGCACTGTAGACAGTGGTGTTCCCCAGGGGTCAGTGCTAGGAGCACTGTAGACAGTGGTGTTCCCCAGGGGTCAGTGCTAGGAGCACTGTAGACAGTGGTGTTCCCCAGGGGTCAGTGCTAGGAGCACTGTAGACAGTGGTGTTCCCCAGGGGTCAGTGCTAGGAGCACTGTAGACAGTGGTGTTCCCCAGGGGTCAGTGCTAGGAGCACTGTAGACAGTGGTGTTCCCCAGGGGTCAGTGCTAGGAGCACTGTAGACAGTGGTGTTCCCCAGGGGTCAGTGTTAGGAGCACTGTAGACAGTGGTGTTCCCCAGGGGTCAGTGCTAGGAGCACTGTAGACAGTGGTGTTCCCCAGGGGTCAGTGCTAGGAGCACTGTAGACAGTGGTGTTCCCCAGGGGTCAGTGCTAGGAGCACTGTAGACAGTGGTGTTCCCCAGGGGTCAGTGCTAGGAGCACTGTAGACAGTGGTGTTCCCCAGGGGTCAGTGCTAGGAGCACTGTAGACAGTGGTGTTCCCCAGGGGTCAGTGCTAGGAGCACTGTAGACAGTGGTGTTCCCCAGGGGTCAGTGCTAGGAGCACTGTAGACAGTGGTGTTCCCCAGGGGTCAGTGCTAGGAGCACTGTAGACAGTGGTGTTCCCCAGGGGTCAGTGCTAGGAGCACTGTAGACAGTGGTGTTCCCCAGGGGTCAGTGTTAGGAGCACTGTAGACAGTGGTGTTCCCCAGGGGTCAGTGCTAGGAGCACTGTAGACAGTGGTGTTCCCCAGGGGTCAGTGCTAGGAGCACTGTAGACAGTGGTGTTCCCCAGGGGTCAGTGCTAGGAGCACTGTAGACAGTGGTGTTCCCCAGGGGTCAGTGCTAGGAGCACTGTAGACAGTGGTGTTCCCCAGGGGTCAGTGCTAGGAGCACTGTAGACAGTGGTGTTCCCCAGGGGTCAGTGTTAGGAGCACTGTAGACAGTGGTGTTCCCCAGGGGTCAGTGCTAGGAGCACTGTAGACAGTGGTGTTCCCCAGGGGTCAGTGTTAGGAGCACTGTAGACAGTGGTGTTCCCCAGGGGTCAGTGCTAGGAGCACTGTAGACAGTGGTGTTCCCCAGGGGTCAGTGTTAGGAGCACTGTAGACAGTGGTGTTCCCCAGGGGTCAGTGCTAGGAGCACTGTAGACAGTGGTGTTCCCCAGGGGTCAGTGTTAGGAGCACTGTAGACAGTGGTGTTCCCCAGGGGTCAGTGCTAGGAGCACTGTAGACAGTGGTGTTCCCCAGGGGTCAGTGCTAGGAGCACTGTAGACAGTGGTGTTCCCCAGGGGTCAGTGCTAGGAGCACTGTAGACAGTGGTGTTCCCCAGGGGTCAGTGTTAGGAGCACTGTAGACAGGGGTTTTCCCCAGGGGTCAGTGTTAGGAGCACTGTAGACAGTGGTGTTCCCCAGGGGTCAGTGTTAGGAGCACTGTAGACAGTGGTGTTCCCCAGGGGTCAGTGCTAGGAGCACTGTAGACAGTGTTGTTCCCCAGGGGTCAGTGCTAGGAGCACTGTAGACAGTGGTGTTCCCCAGGGGTCAGTGCTAGGAGCACTGTAGACAGTGGTGTTCCCCAGGGGTCAGTGTTAGGAGCACTGTAGACAGTGGTGTTCCCCAGGGGTCAGTGCTAGGAGCACTGTAGACAGTGGTGTTCCCCAGGGGTCAGTGCTAGGAGCACTGTAGACAGTGGTGTTCCCCAGGGGTCAGTGCTAGGAGCACTGTAGACAGTGGTGTTCCCCAGGGGTCAGTGCTAGGAGCACTGTAGACAGTGGTGTTCCCCAGGGGTCAGTGTTAGGAGCACTGTAGACAGTGGTGTTCCCCAGGGGTCAGTGCTAGGAGCACTGTAGACAGTGGTGTTCCCCAGGGGTCAGTGCTAGGAGCACTGTAGACAGTGGTGTTCCCCAGGGGTCAGTGCTAGGAGCACTGTAGACAGTGGTGTTCCCCAGGGGTCAGTGCTAGGAGCACTGTAGACAGTGGTGTTCCCCAGGGGTCAGTGCTAGGAGCACTGTAGACAGTGGTGTTCCCCAGGGGTCAGTGCTAGGAGCACTGTAGACAGTGGTGTTCCCCAGGGGTCAGTGCTAGGAGCACTGTAGACAGTGGTGTTCCCCAGGGGTCAGTGCTAGGAGCACTGTAGACAGTGGTGTTCCCCAGGGGTCAGTGCTAGGAGCACTGTAGACAGTGGTGTTCCCCAGGGGTCAGTGCTAGGAGCACTGTAGACAGTGGTGTTCCCCAGGGGTCAGTGTTAGGAGCACTGTAGACAGTGGTGTTCCCCAGGGGTCAGTGCTAGGAGCACTGTAGACAGTGGTGTTCCCCAGGGGTCAGTGCTAGGAGCACTGTAGACAGTGGTGTTCCCCAGGGGTCAGTGCTAGGAGCACTGTAGACAGTGGTGTTCCCCAGGGGTCAGTGTTAGGAGCACTGTAGACAGTGGTGTTCCCCAGGGGTCAGTGCTAGGAGCACTGTAGACAGTGGTGTTCCCCAGGGGTCAGTGCTAGGAGCACTGTAGACAGTGGTGTTCCCCAGGGGTCAGTGCTAGGAGCACTGTAGACAGTGGTGTTCCCCAGGGGTCAGTGCTAGGAGCACTGTAGACAGTGGTGTTCCCCAGGGGTCAGTGCTAGGAGCACTGTAGACAGTGGTGTTCCCCAGGGGTCAGTGTTAGGAGCACTGTAGACAGTGGTGTTCCCCAGGGGTCAGTGCTAGGAGCACTGTAGACAGTGGTGTTCCCCAGGGGTCAGTGCTAGGAGCACTGTAGACAGTGGTGTTCCCCAGGGGTCAGTGCTAGGAGCACTGTAGACAGTGGTGTTCCCCAGGGGTCAGTGCTAGGAGCACTGTAGACAGTGGTGTTCCCCAGGGGTCAGTGCTAGGAGCACTGTAGACAGTGGTGTTCCCCAGGGGTCAGTGCTAGGAGCACTGTAGACAGTGGTGTTCCCCAGGGGTCAGTGCTAGGAGCACTGTAGACAGTGGTGTTCCCCAGGGGTCAGTGCTAGGAGCACTGTAGACAGTGGTGTTCCCCAGGGGTCAGTGCTAGGAGCACTGTAGACAGTGGTGTTCCCCAGGGGTCAGTGCTAGGAGCACTGTAGACAGTGGTGTTCCCCAGGGGTCAGTGTTAGGAGCACTGTAGACAGTGGTGTTCCCCAGGGGTCAGTGTTAGGAGCACTGTAGACAGTGGTGTTCCCCAGGGGTCAGTGCTAGGAGCACTGTAGACAGTGGTGTTCCCCAGGGGTCAGTGCTAGGAGCACTGTAGACAGTGGTGTTCCCCAGGGGTCAGTGCTAGGAGCACTGTAGACAGTGGTGTTCCCCAGGGGTCAGTGCTAGGAGCACTGTAGACAGTGGTGTTCCCCAGGGGTCAGTGCTAGGAGCACTGTAGACAGTGGTGTTCCCCAGGGGTCAGTGTTAGGAGCACTGTAGACAGTGGTGTTCCCCAGGGGTCAGTGCTAGGAGCACTGTAGACAGTGGTGTTCCCCAGGGGTCAGTGCTAGGAGCACTGTAGACAGTGGTGTTCCCCAGGGGTCAGTGCTAGGAGCACTGTAGACAGTGGTGTTCCCCAGGGGTCAGTGCTAGGAGCACTGTAGACAGTGGTGTTCCCCAGGGGTCAGTGTTAGGAGCACTGTAGACAGTGGTGTTCCCCAGGGGTCAGTGCTAGGAGCACTGTAGACAGTGGTGTTCCCCAGGGGTCAGTGCTAGGAGCACTGTAGACAGTGGTGTTCCCCAGGGGTCAGTGCTAGGAGCACTGTAGACAGTGGTGTTCCCCAGGGGTCAGTGCTAGGAGCACTGTAGACAGTGGTGTTCCCCAGGGGTCAGTGCTAGGAGCACTGTAGACAGTGGTGTTCCCCAGGGGTCAGTGCTAGGAGCACTGTAGACAGTGGTGTTCCCCAGGGGTCAGTGCTAGGAGCACTGTAGACAGTGGTGTTCCCCAGGGGTCAGTGTTAGGAGCACTGTAGACAGTGGTGTTCCCCAGGGGTCAGTGCTAGGAGCACTGTAGACAGTGGTGTTCCCCAGGGGTCAGTGCTAGGAGCACTGTAGACAGTGGTGTTCCCCAGGGGTCAGTGCTAGGAGCACTGTAGACAGTGGTGTTCCCCAGGGGTCAGTGTTAGGAGCACTGTAGACAGTGGTGTTCCCCAGGGGTCAGTGCTAGGAGCACTGTAGACAGTGGTGTTCCCCGGGGGTCAGTACTAGGAGCAATGTAGACAGTGGTGTTCCCAGGGTTCAGTACTAGAAGCACTGTAGACATTGGTGTTACCCAGGGGTCAGTGTTAGGAGCACTGTAGACAGTGGTGTTCCCATGGGGTCAGTGCTAGGAGCACTGTAGACAGTGGTGTTCCCCAGGGGTCAGTGCTAGGAGCACTGTAGACAGTGGTGTTCCCCAGGGGTCAGTGTTAGGAGCACTGTAGACAGTGGTGTTCCCCAGGGGTCAGTGCTAGGAGCACTGTAGACAGTGGTGTTCCCCAGGGGTCAGTGCTTAGGAGCACTGTAGACAGTGGTGTTCCCCAGGGGTCAGTGCTAGGAGCACTGTAGACAGTGGTGTTCCCCAGGGGTCAGTGCTAGGAGCACTGTAGACAGTGGTGTTCCCCAGGGGTCAGTGCTAGGAGCACTGTAGACAGTGGTGTTCCCCAGGGGTCAGTGTTAGGAGCACTGTAGACAGTGGTGTTCCCCAGGGGTCAGTGCTAGGAGCACTGTAGACAGTGGTGTTCCCCAGGGGTCAGTGCTAGGAGCACTGTAGACAGTGGTGTTCCCCAGGGGTCAGTGTTAGGAGCACTGTAGACAGTGGTGTTCCCCAGGGGTCAGTGCTAGGAGCACTGTAGACAGTGGTGTTCCCCAGGGGTCAGTGCTAGGAGCACTGTAGACAGTGGTGTTCCCCAGGGGTCAGTGTTAGGAGCACTGTAGACAGTGGTGTTCCCCAGGGGTCAGTGCTAGGAGCACTGTAGACAGTGGTGTTCCCCAGGGGTCAGTGCTAGGAGCACTGTAGACAGTGGTGTTCCCCAGGGGTCAGTGTTAGGAGCACTGTAGACAGTGGTGTTCCCCAGGGGTCAGTGCTAGGAGCACTGTAGACAGTGGTGTTCCCCAGGGGTCAGTGCTAGGAGCACTGTAGACAGTGGTGTTCCCCAGGGGTCAGCGTTAGGTGCAATGTAGACAGTGGTGCTCCCCAGGGGTCAGTGCTAGGAGCACTGTAGACAGTGGTGTTCCCCAGGGGTCAGTGCTAGGAGCACTGTAGACAGTGGTGTTCCCCAGGGGTCAGTGCTAGGAGCACTGTAGACAGTGGTGTTCCCCAGGGGTCAGTGCTAGGAGCACTGTAGACAGTGGTGTTCCCCAGGGGTCAGTGCTAGGAGCACTGTAGACAGTGGTGTTCCCCAGGGGTCAGTGTTAGGAGCACTGTAGACAGTGGTGTTCCCCAGGGGTCAGTGTTAGGAGCACTGTAGACAGTGGTGTTCCCCAGGGGTCAGTGCTAGGAGCACTGTAGACAGTGGTGTTCCCCAGGGGTCAGTGCTAGGAGCACTGTAGACAGTGGTGTTCCCCAGGGGTCAGTGCTAGGAGCACTGTAGACAGTGGTGTTCCCCAAGGGTCAGTGCTAGGAGCACTTTAGACAGTGGTGAACCCAGGAGTCAGTGGTAGGAACACTGTAGACAGTGGTGTTCCCCAGGGGTCAGTGCAAGGAACACTGTAGATTGTGGTGTTCCCCATGGGTCAGTGTTAGGAGCCCTTTAGTCAGTGGTGAACCCAGGGGTCAGTGCTAGGAGCACTGTATACAGTGGTGTTCCCCCGGGGTCAGTGCTAGGAGCACTGTAGACAGTGGTGTTCCCCAGGGGTCAGTGCTAGGAGCACTGTAGACAGTGGTGTTCCCCAGGTGTCAGTGCTAGGAGCACTGTAGACAGTGGTGTTCCCCTGGGGTCAGTGTTAGGAACACTGTAGACAGTGGTGTTCCCCAGTGGTCAGTGCTAGGAGCACTGTAGACAGTGGTGTTCCCCAGGGGTCAGTGCTAGGAGCACTGTAGACAGTGGTGTTCCCCAGGGGTCAGTGCTAGGAGCACTGTAGACAGTGGTGTTCCCCAGGGGTCAGTGCTAGGAGCACTGTAGACAGTGGTGTTCCCCAGGGGTCAGTGCTAGGAGCACTGTAGACAGTGGTGTTCCCCAGGGGTCAGTGTTAGGAGCACTGTAGACAGTGGTGTTCCCCAGGGGTCAGTGTTAGGAGCACTGTAGACAGTGGTGTTCCCCAGGGGTCAGTGTTAGGAGCACTGTAGACAGTGGTGTTCCCCAGGGGTCAGTGTTAGGAGCACTGTAGACAGTGGTGTTCCCCAGGGGTCAGTGCTAGGAGCACTGTAGACAGTGGTGTTCCCCAGGGGTCAGTGTTAGGAGCACTGTAGACAGTGGTGTTCCCCAGGGGTCAGTGTTAGGAGCACTGTAGACAGTGGTGTTCCCCAGGGGTCAGTGCTAGGAGCACTGTAGACAGTGGTGTTCCCCAGGGGTCAGTGCTAGGAGCACTGTAGACAGTGGTGTTCCCCAGGGGTCAGTGCTAGGAGCACTGTAGACAGTGGTGTTCCCCAGGGGTCAGTGCTAGGAGCACTGTAGACAGTGGTGTTCCCCAGGGGTCAGTGCTAGGAGCACTGTAGACAGTGGTGTTCCCCAGGGGTCAGTGCTAGGAGCACTGTAGACAGTGGTGTTCCCCAGGGGTCAGTGCTAGGAGCACTGTAGACAGTGGTGTTCCCCAGGGGTCAGTGTAAGGAGCACTGTAGACAGTGGTGTTCCCCAGGGGTCAGTGCTAGGAGCACTGTAGACAGTGGTGTTCCCCAGGGGTCAGTGCTAGGAGCACTGTAGACAGTGGTGTTCCCCAGGGGTCAGTGCTAGGAGCACTGTAGACAGTGGTGTTCCCCAGGGGTCAGTGCTAGGAGCACTGTAGACAGTGGTGTTCCCCAGGGGTCAGTGCTAAGGGCACTGTAGACAGGGGTGTTCCGCAGGGGTCAGTGTTAGGAGCACTGTAGACAGTGGTGTTCCCAGGGGTCAGTGTTAGGAGCACTGTAGACTGTGGTGTTCCCAAGGGGTCAGTGTTTGGAGGACTGTAGACATTGGTGTCCCGCAGGGGTCAGCACTAGGAGCACTGTAGACAGTGGTGCTCCTAGTGCTGACCCCTGGGGTCAGTGCTAGGAGCACTGTAGACAGTGGTGTTCCCAGGGGTCAGTGTTAGGAGCACTGTAGACAGTGGTGTTCCCCAGGGGTCAGTGCTAGGAGCACTGTAGACAGTGGTGTTCCCCAGGGGTCAGTGTTAGGAGCACTGTAGACAGTGGTGTTCCCCAGGGGTCAGTGCTAGGAGCACTGTAGACAGTGGTGTTCCCCAGGGGTCAGTGCTAGGAGCACTGTAGACAGTGGTGTTCCCCAGGGGTCAGTGTTAGGAGCACTGTAGACAGTGGTGTTCCCCAGGGGTCAGTGCTAGGAGCACTGTAGACAGTGGTGTTCCCCAGGGGTCAGTGCTAGGAGCACTGTAGACAGTGGTGTTCCCCAGGGGTCAGTGCTAGGAGCACTGTAGACAGTGGTGTTCCCCAGGGGTCAGTGCTAGGAGCACTGTAGACAGTGGTGTTCCCCAGGGGTCAGTGCTAGGAGCACTGTAGACAGTGGTGTTCCCCAGGGGTCAGTGCTAGGAGCACTGTAGACAGTGGTGTTCCCCAGGGGTCAGTGCTAGGAGCACTGTAGACAGTGGTGTTCCCCAGGGGTCAGTGTTAGGAGCACTGTAGACAGTGGTGTTCCCCAGGGGTCAGTGCTAGGAGCACTGTAGACAGTGGTGTTCCCCAGGGGTCAGTGCTAGGAGCACTGTAGACAGTGGTGTTCCCAGGGGTCAGTGTTAGGAGCACTGTAGACAGTGGTGTTCCCCAGGGGTCAGTGCTAGGAGCACTGTAGACAGTGGTGTTCCCCAGGGGTCAGTGCTAGGAGCACTGTAGACAGTGGTGTTCCCCAGGGGTCAGTGCTAGGAGCACTGTAGACAGTGGTGTTCCCCAGGGGTCAGTGCTAGGAGCACTGTAGACAGTGGTGTTCCCCAGGGGTCAGTGCTAGGAGCACTGTAGACAGTGGTGTTCCCCAGGGGTCAGTGCTAGGAGCACTGTAGACAGTGGTGTTCCCCAGGGGTCAGTGCTAGGAGCACTGTAGACAGTGGTGTTCCCCAGGGGTCAGTGCTAGGAGCACTGTAGACAGTGGTGTTCCCCAGGGGTCAGTGCTAGGAGCACTGTAGACAGTGGTGTTCCCCAGGGGTCAGTGCTAGGAGCACTGTAGACAGTGGTGTTCCCCAGGGGTCAGTGCTAGGAGCACTGTAGACAGTGGTGTTCCCCAGGGGTCAGTGCTAGGAGCACTGTAGACAGTGGTGTTCCCCAGGGGTCAGTGCTAGGAGCACTGTAGACAGTGGTGTTCCCCAGGGGTCAGTGCTAGGAGCACTGTAGACAGTGGTGTTCCCCAGGGGTCAGTGCTAGGAGCACTGTAGACAGTGGTGTTCCCCAGGGGTCAGTGCTAGGAGCACTGTAGACAGTGGTGTTCCCCAGGGGTCAGTGCTAGGAGCACTGTAGACAGTGGTGTTCCCCAGGGGTCAGTGCTAGGAGCACTGTAGACAGTGGTGTTCCCCAGGGGTCAGTGTTAGGAGCACTGTAGACAGTGGTGTTCCCCAGGGGTCAGTGTAAGGAGCACTGTAGACAGGGGTGTTCCCCAGGTGTCAGTGCTAGGAGCACTTTAGACAGTGGTGTTCCCCAGGGGTCAGTGTTAGGGGAACTGTAGACAGTGGTGTTCCCCAGGGGTCAGTGCTAAGGGCACTGTAGACAGTGGTGTTCCGCAGGGGTCAGTGTTAGGAGCACTGTAGACAGTGGTGTTCCCCAGGGGTCAGTGCTAGGAGCACTGTAGACAGTGGTGTTCCCCAGGGGTCAGTGCTAGGAGCACTGTAGACAGTGGTGTTCCCCAGGGGTCAGTGCTAGGAGCACTGTAGACATTTTGTCCCCCAGGGGTCAGCGCTAGGAGCACTGTAGACAGTGGTGTTCCCCAGGGGTCAGTGCTAGGAGCACTGTAGACAGTGGTGTTCCCCAGGGGTCAGTGCTAGGTGCACTGTAGACAGTGGTGTTCCCCAGGGGTCAGTGCTAGGAGCACTGTAGACAGTGGTGTTCCCCAGGGGTCAGTGCTAGGAGCACTGTAGACAGTGGTGTTCCCCAGGGGTCAGTGTTAGGAGCACTGTAGACAGTGGTGTTCCCCAGGGGTCAGTGTTAGGAGCACTGTAGACAGTGGTGTTCCCCAGGGGTCAGTGCTAGGAGCACTGTAGACAGTGGTGTTCCCCAGGGGTCAGTGTTAGGAGCACTGTAGACAGTGGTGTTCCCCAGGGGTCAGTGCTAGGAGCACTGTAGACAGTGGTGTTCCCCAGGGGTCAGTGTTAGGAGCACTGTAGACATTGGTGTCCCGCAGGGGTCAGCACTAGGAGCACTGTAGACAGTGGTGTTCCCCAGGGTCAGTGTTAGGAGCACTGTAGACAGTGGTGTTCCCCAGGGGTCAGTGCTAGGAGCACTGTAGACAGTGGTGTTCCCCAGGGGTCAGTGTTAGGAGCACTGTAGACAGTGGCGTTCCCCAGGGGTCAGTGTTAGGAGCACTGTAGACAGTGGTGTTCCCCAGGGGTCAGTGCTAGGAGCACTGTAGACAGTGGTGTTCCCCAGGGGTCAGTGCTAGGAGCACTGTAGACAGTGGTGTTCCCCAGGGGTCAGTGCTAGGAGCACTGTAGACAGTGGTGTTCCCCAGGGGTCAGTGCTAGGAGCACTGTAGACAGTGGTGTTCCCCAGGGGTCAGTGCTAGGAGCACTGTAGACAGTGGTGTTCCCCAGGGGTCAGTGCTAGGAGCACTGTAGACAGTGGTGTTCCCCAGGGGTCAGTGCTAGGAGCACTGTAGACAGTGGTGTTCCCCAGGGGTCAGTGCTAGGAGCACTGTAGACAGTGGTGTTCCCCAGGGGTCAGTGCTAGGAGCACTGTAGACAGTGGTGTTCCCCAGGGGTCAGTGTTAGGAGCCATGTAGACAGTGCTGTTCCCCAGGGGTCAGTGCTAAGGGCACCGTAGACAGTGGTGTTCCCCAGGGGTCAGTGCTAGGAGCACTGTAGTCAATGCTGTTCCCAGGGGTCAGTGTTAGGAGCACTGTAGACAGTGGTGTTCCCCAGGGGTCAGTGCTAGGCACACCATAGACTGTGGTGTTCCCAGGGGTCAGTGTTAGGAGCACTGTAGACAGTGGTGTTGCACAGGGGTCAGTGTTAGGAGCACTGTAGACAGTGGTGTTCCCCAGGGGTCAGTGTTAGGAGCACTGTAGACAGTGGTGTTCCCCAGGGGTCAGTGTTAGGAGCACTGTAGACAGTGGTGTTCCCCAGGGGTCAGTGCTAGGAGCACTGTAGAGAGTGGTGTTCCCCAGGGGTCAGTGCTAGGAGCACTGTAGACAGTGGTGTTCCCCAGGGGTCAGTGTTAGGAGCACTGTAGACAGTGGTGTTCCCCAGGGGTCAGTGCAAGGAGCAGTGTAGAGAGTGGTGTTCCCCAGGGGTCAGTGCTAGGAGCACTGTAGATAGTGGTGTTCCCCAGGGGTCAGTGCTAGGAGCACTGTAGACAGTGGTGTTCCCCAGGGGTCAGTGCTAGGAGCACTCTAGACAGTGGTGAACCCAGGAGTCAGTGTTAGGAGCACTGTAGACAGTGGTGTTCCCCAGGGGTCAGTGTTAGGAGCACTGTAGACAGTGGTGTTCCCCAGGGGTCAGTGTTAGGGGAACTGTAGACAGTGGTGTTCCCAGGGGTCAGTGTAAGGGGAACTGTAGACAGTGGTGTTCCCCAGGGGTCAGTGTTAGGGGAACTGTAGACAGTGGTGTTCCCCAGGGGTCAGTGCTAGGAGCACTGTAGACAGTGGTGTTCCCCAGGGGTCAGTACTAACTGCACTGTAGACAGTGGTGTTCTCCAGGGGTCAGTGTTAGGAGCACTGTAGACAGTGGTGTTCCCCAGGGGTCAGTGTTAGGAGCACTGTAGACAGTGGTGTTCCCCAGGGGTCAGTGCTAGGAGCACTGTAGACAGTGGTGTTCCCCAGGGGTCAGTGCTAGGAGCACTGTAGACAGTGGTGTTCCCCAGGGGTCAGTGTTAGGAGCACTGTAGACAGTGGTGTTCCCCAGGGGTCAGTGCTAGGAGCACTGTAGACAGTGGTGTTCCCCAGGGGTCAGTGCTAGGAGCACTGTAGACAGTGGTGTTCCCAGGGGTCAGTGCTAGGAGCACTGTAGACAGTGGTGTTCCCCAGGGGTCAGTGCTAGGAGCACTGTAGACAGTGGTGTTCCCCAGGGGTCAGTGCTAGGAGCACTGTAGACAGTGGTGTTCCCCAGGGGTCAGTGCTAGGAGCACTGTAGACAGTGGTGTTCCCCAGGGGTCAGTGCTAGGAGCACTGTAGACAGTGGTGTTCCCCAGGGGTCAGTGCTAGGAGCACTGTAGACAGTGGTGTTCCCAGGGGTCAGTGCTAGGAGCACTGTAGACAGTGGTGTTCCCCAGGGGTCAGTGCTAGGAGCACTGTAGACAGTGGTGTTCCCCAGGGGTCAGTGCTAGGAGCACTGTAGACAGTGGTGTTCCCCAGGGGTCAGTGTTAGGAGCACTGTAGACAGTGGTGTTCCCCAGGGGTCAGTGCTAGGAGCACTGTAGACAGTGGTGTTCCCCAGGGGTCAGTGCTAGGAGCACTGTAGACAGTGGTGTTCCCCAGGGGTCAGTGCTAGGAGCACTGTAGACAGTGGTGTTCCCCAGGGGTCAGTGCTAGGAGCACTGTAGACAGTGGTGTTCCCAGGGGTCAGTGCTAGGAGCACTGTAGACAGTGGTGTTCCCCAGGGGTCAGTGCTAGGAGCACTGTAGACAGTGGTGTTCCCCAGGGGTCAGTGCTAGGAGCACTGTAGACAGTGGTGTTCCCCAGGGGTCAGTGCTAGGAGCACTGTAGACAGTGGTGTTCCCCAGGGGTCAGTGCTAGGAGCACTGTAGACAGTGGTGTTCCCCAGGGGTCAGTGCTAGGAGCACTGTAGACAGTGGTGTTCCCCAGGGGTCAGTGTTAGGAGCACTGTAGACAGTGGTGTTCCCCAGGGGTCAGTGCTAGGAGCACTGTAGACAGTGGTGTTCCCCAGGGGTCAGTGCTAGGAGCACTGTAGACAGTGGTGTTCCCCAGGGGTCAGTGTTTGGAGCACTGTAGACAGTGGTGTTCCCCAGGGGTCAGTGCTAGGAGCACTGTAGACAGTGGTGTTCCCCAGGGGTCAGTGTTAGGAGCACTGTAGACAGTGGTGTTCCCCAGGGGTCAGTGTTAGGAGCACTGTAGACAGTGGTGTTCCCCAGGGTCAGTGCTAGGAGCACTGTAGACAGTGGTGTTCCCCAGGGGTCAGTGCTAGGAGCACTGTAGAAATTGGTGTTCGCCAGTGGTCAGTGCCAGGAGCACAGTAGACAGTGGTGTTCCCCTGGGGTCGGCGCTAGGAGCACTGTAGACAGTGGTGTTCCCCAGGGGTAGGTGTTAGGAGCACTGTAGACAGTGGTGTTCCCCAGGGGTCAGTGCTAGGAGCACTGTAGACAGTGGTGTTCCCCTGGGGTCAGTGCTAGGAGCACTGTAGACAGTGGTGTTCCCCAGGGTTCAGTGTTAGGAGCACTGTAGACAGTGGTGTTCCCCAGGGGTCAGTGCTAGGAGCACTGTAGACAGTGGTGTTCCCCAGGGGTCAGTGCTAGGAGCACTGTAGACAGTGGTGTTCCCCAGGGGTCAGTGCTAGGAGCACTGTAGACAGTGGTGTTCCCCAGGGGTCAGTGCTAGGAGCACTGTAGACAGTGGTGTTCCCCAGGGGTCAGTGCTTAGGAGCACTGTAGACAGTGGTGTTCCCCAGGGGTCAGTGCTAGGAGCACTGTAGACAGTGGTGTTCCCCAGGGGTCAGTGCTAGGAGCACTGTAGACAGTGGTGTTCCCCAGGGGTCAGTGCTAGGAGCACTGTAGACAGTGGTGTTCCCCAGGGGTCAGTGCTAGGAGCACTGTAGACAGTGGTGTTCCCCAGGGGTCAGTGCTAGGAGCACTGTAGACAGTGGTGTTCCCCAGGGGTCAGTGTTAGGAGCACTGTAGACAGTGGTGTTCCCCAGGGGTCAGTGCTAGGAGCACTGTAGACAGTGGTGTTCCCCAGGGGTCAGTGCTAGGAGCACTGTAGACAGTGGTGTTCCCCAGGGGTCAGTGCTAGGAGCACTGTAGACAGTGGTGTTCCCCAGGGGTCAGTGCTAGGAGCACTGTAGACAGTGGTGTTCCCCAGGGGTCAGTGCTAGGAGCACTGTAGACAGTGGTGTTCCCCAGGGGTCAGTGTTAGGAGCACTGTAGACAGTGGTGTTCCCCAGGGGTCAGTACTAGGAGCACTGTAGACAGTGGTGTTCCCCAGGGGTCAGTGTTAGGAGCACTGTAGACAGTGGTGTTCCCCAGGGGTCAGTGCTAGGAGCACTGTAGACAGTGGTGTTCCCCAGGGGTCAGTGCTAGGAGCACTGTAGACAGTGTTGTTCCCCAGGGGTCAGTGTTAGGAGCACTGTAGACAGTGGTGTTGCCCAGGGGTCAGTGTTAGGAGCACTGTAGACAGTGGTGTTCCCCAGGGGTCAGTGCTAGGAGCACTGTAGACAGTGGTGTTCCCCAGGGGTCAGTGCTAGGAGCACTGTAGACAGTGGTGTTCCCCAAGGGTCAGTGCTAGGAGCACTGTAGACAGTGGTGTTCCCCAGGGGTCAGTGCTAGGAGCACTGTAGACAGTGGTGTTCCCCAGGGGTCAGTGCTAGGAGCACTGTAGACAGTGGTGTTCCCCAGGGGTCAGTGCTAGGAGCACTGTAGACAGTGGTGTTCCCCAGGGGTCAGTGCTAGGAGCACTGTAGACAGTGGTGTTCCCCAGGGGTCAGTGCTAGGAGCACTGTAGACAGTGGTGTTCCCCAGGGGTCAGCACTAGGAGCACTGTAGACAGTGGTGCTCCCCAAGGGTCAGTGCTAGGAGCACTGTAGACAATGCTGTTCCCAGGGGTCAGTGTTAGGAGCCATGTTGACAGTGGTGTTCCCCAGGGGTCAGTGCTAGGAGCACTGTAGACAGTGGTGTTCCCCAGGGGTCAGTGCTAGGAGCACTGTAGACAGTGGTGTTCCCCAGGGGTCAGTGCTAGGAGCACTGTAGACAGTGGTGTTCCCCAGGGGTCAGTGTTAGGAGCACTGTAGACAGTGGTGTTCCCCAGGGGTCAGTGCTAGGAGCACTGTAGACAGTGGTGTTCCCCAGGGGTCAGTGCTAGGAGCACTGTAGACAGTGGTGTTCCCCAGGGGTCAGTGCTAGGAGCACTGTAGACAGTGGTGTTCCCCAGGGGTCAGTGCTAGGAGCACTGTAGACAGTGGTGTTCCCCAGGGGTCAGTGCTAGGAGCACTGTAGACAGTGGTGTTCCCCAGGGGTCAGTGCTAGGAGCACTGTAGACAGTGGTGTTCCCCAGGGGTCAGTGCTAGGAGCACTGTAGACAGTGGTGTTCCCCAGGGGTCAGTGCTAGGAGCACTGTAGACAGTGGTGTTCCCCAGGGGTCAGTGCTAGGAGCACTGTAGACAGTGGTGTTCCCCAGGGGTCAGTGCTAGGAGCACTGTAGACAGTGGTGTTCCCCAGGGGTCAGTGCTAGGAGCACTGTAGACAGTGGTGTTCCCCAGGGGTCAGTGCTAGGAGCACTGTAGACAGTGGTGTTCCCCAGGGGTCAGTGCTAGGAGCACTGTAGACAGTGGTGTTCCCCAGGGGTCAGTGCTAGGAGCACTGTAGACAGTGGTGTTCCCCAGGGGTCAGTGCTAGGAGCACTGTAGACAGTGGTGTTCCCCAGGGGTCAGTGTTAGGAGCACTGTAGACAGTGGTGTTCCCCAGGGGTCAGTGTTAGGAGCACTGTAGACAGTGGTGTTCCCCAGGGGTCAGTGCTAGGAGCACTGTAGACAGTGGTGTTCCCCAGGGGTCAGTGCTAGGAGCACTGTAGACAGTGGTGTTCCCCAGGGGTCAGTGTTAGGAGCACTGTAGACAGTGGTGTTCCCCAGGGGTCAGTGCTAGGAGCACTGTAGACAGTGGTGTTCCCCAGGGGTCAGTGCTAGGAGCACTGTAGACAGTGGTGTTCCCCAGGGGTCAGTGCTAGGAGCACTGTAGACAGTGGTGTTCCCCAGGGGTCAGTGCTAGGAGCACTGTAGACAGTGGTGTTCCCCAGGGGTCAGTGCTAGGAGCACTGTAGACAGTGGTGTTCCCCAGGGGTCAGTGCTAGGAGCACTGTAGACAGTGGTGTTCCCCAGGGGTCAGTGCTAGGAGCACTGTAGACAGTGGTGTTCCCAGGGGTCAGTGCTAGGAGCACTGTAGACAGTGGTGTTCCCCAGGGGTCAGTGCTAGGAGCACTGTAGACAGTGGTGTTCCCCAGGGGTCAGTGTTAGGAGCACTGTAGACAGTGGTGTTCCCCAGGGGTCAGTGTTAGGAGCACTGTAGACAGTGGTGTTCCCCAGGGGTCAGTGCTAGGAGCACTGTAGACAGTGGTGTTCCCCAGGGGTCAGTGTTAGGAGCACTGTAGACAGTGGTGTTCCCCAGGGGTCGGCGCTAGGAGCACTGTAGACAGTGGTGTTCCCAGGGGTCAGTGTTAGGAGCACTGAAGATGGTGGTGTTCCCCAGGGGTCAGTGTTAGGAGCACTGTAGACAGTGGTGTTCCCCAGGGGTCAGTGCTAGGAGCACTGTAGACAGTGGTGTTCCCCAGGGGTCAGTGCTAGGAGCACTGTAGACAGTGGTGTTCCCCAGGGGTCAGTGCTAGGAGCACTGTAGACAGTGGTGTTCCCCAGGGGTCAGTGTTAGGAGCACTGTAGACAGTGGTGTTCCCCAGGGGTCAGTGCTAGGAGCACTGTAGACAGTGGTGTTCCCCAGGGGTCAGTGCTAGGAGCACTGTAGACAGTGGTGTTCCCCAGGGGTCAGTGCTAGGAGCACTGTAGACAGTGGTGTTCCCCAGGGGTCAGTGTTAGGAGCACTGTAGACAGTGGTGTTCCCCAGGGGTCAGTGCTAGGAGCACTGTAGACAGTGGTGTTCCCCAGGGGTCAGTGCTAGGAGCACTGTAGACAGTGGTGTTCCCCAGGGTCAGTGCTAGGAGCACTGTAGACAGTGGTGTTCCCCAGGGGTCAGTGTTAGGAGCACTGTAGACAGTGGTGTTCCCCAGGGGTCAGTGCTAGGAGCACTGTAGACAGTGGTGTTCCCCAGGGGTCAGTGCTAGGAGCACTGTAGACAGTGGTGTTCCCCAGGGGTCAGTGTTAGGAGCACTGTAGACAGTGGTGTTCCCCAGGGGTCAGTGCTAGGAGCACTGTAGACAGTGGTGTTCCCCAGGGGTCAGTGTTAGGAGCACTGTAGACAGTGGTGTTCCCCAGGGGTCAGTGTTAGGAGCACTGTAGACAGTGGTGTTCCCCAGGGGTCAGTGCTAGGAGCACTGTAGACAGTGGTGTTCCCCAGGGGTCAGTGTTAGGAGCACTGTAGACAGTGGTGTTCCCCAGGGGTCAGTGCTAGGAGCACTGTAGACAGTGGTGTTCCCCAGGGGTCAGTGCTAGGAGCACTGTAGACAGTGGTGTTCCCCAGGGGTCAGTGCTAGGAGCACTGTAGACAGTGGTGTTACCCAGGGGTCAGTGCTAGGCACACCATAGACAGTGGTGTTCCCAGGGGTCAGTGCTAGGAGCACTGTAGACAGTGGTGTTCCCCAGGGGTCAGTGCTAGGAGCACTGTAGACAGCGGAGTTCCCCAGGGGTCAGTGCTAGGAGCACTGTAGACAGTGGTGTTACCCAGGGGTCAGTGTTAGGAGCACTGTAGACAGTGGTGTTCCCCAGGGGTAGGTGCTAGGAGCACTGTAGACAGTGGTGTTCCCCAGGGGTCAGTGTTAGGAGCACTGTAGACAGTGGTGTTCCCCAGGGGTCAGTGCTAGGAGCACTGTAGACAGTGGTGTTCCCCAGGGGTCAGTGCTAGGAGCACTGTAGACAGTGGTGTTCCCCAGGGGTCAGTGCTAGGAGCACTGTAGACAGTGGTGTTCCCCAGGGGTCAGTGCTAGGAGCACTGTAGACAGTGGTGTTCCCCAGGGGTCAGTGCTAGGAGCACTGTAGACAGTGGTGTTCCCCAGGGGTCAGTGCTAGGAGCACTGTAGACAGTGGTGTTCCCCAGGGGTCAGTGCTAGGAGCACTGTAGACAGTGGTGTTCCCCAGGGGTCAGTGCTAGGAGCACTGTAGACAGTGGTGTTCCCCAGGGGTCAGTGCTAGGAGCACTGTAGACAGTGGTGTTCCCCAGGGGTCAGTGCTAGGAGCACTGTAGACAGTGGTGTTCCCCAGGGGTCAGTGCTAGGAGCACTGTAGACAGTGGTGTTCCCCAGGGGTCAGTGTTAGGAGCACTGTAGACAGTGGTGTTCCCCAGGGGTCAGTGCTAGGAGCACTGTAGACAGTGGTGTTCCCCAGGGGTCAGTGTTAGGAGCACTGTAGACAGTGGTGTTCCCCAGGGGTCAGTGTTAGGAGCACTGTAGACAGTGGTGTTCCCCAGGGGTCAGTGTTAGGAGCACTGTAGACAGTGGTGTTCCCCAGGGGTCAGTGTTAGGAGCACTGTAGACAGTGGTGTTCCCCAGGGGTCAGTGTTAGGAGCACTGTAGACAGTGGTGTTCCCCAGGGGTCAGTGCTAGGAGCACTGTAGACAGTGGTGTTCCCCAGGGGTCAGTGTTAGGAGCACTGTAGACAGTGGTGTTCCCCAGGGGTCAGTGTTAGGAGCACTGTAGACAGTGGTGTTCCCCAGGGGTCAGTGCTAGGAGCACTGTAGACAGTGGTGTTCCCCAGGGGTCAGTGCTAGGAGCACTGTAGACAGTGGTGTTCCCCAGGGGTCAGTGCTAGGAGCACTGTAGACAGTGGTGTTCCCCAGGGGTCAGTGCTAGGAGCACTGTAGACAGTGGTGTTCCCCAGGGGTCAGTGTTAGGAGCACTGTAGACAGTGGTGTTCCCCAGGGGTCAGTGCTAGGAGCACTGTAGACAGTGGTGTTCCCCAGGGGTCAGTGCTAGGAGCACTGTAGACAGTGGTGTTCCCCAGGGGTCAGTGCTAGGAGCACTGTAGACAGTGGTGTTCCCCAGGGGTCAGTGCTAGGAGCACTGTAGACAGTGGTGTTCCCCAGGGGTCAGTGCTAGGAGCACTGTAGACAGTGGTGTTCCCCAGGGGTCAGTGTTAGGAGCACTGTAGACAGTGGTGTTCCCCAGGGGTCAGTGTTAGGAGCACTGTAGACAGTGGTGTTCCCCAGGGGTCAGTGTTAGGAGCACTGTAGACAGTGGTGTTCCCCAGGGGTCAGTGTTAGGAGCACTGTAGACAGTGGTGTTCCCCAGGGGTCAGTGTTAGGAGCAATGTAGACAGTGGTGTTCCCGAGGGTTCAGTGCTAGGAGCAATGTAGACAGTGGTGTTCCCCAGGGGTCAGTGTAAGGAGCACTGTAGACAGTGGTGTTCCCCAGGGGTCAGTGTTAGGAGCACTGTAGACAGTGGTGTTCCCCAGGGGTCAGTGTTAGGAGCACTGTAGACAGTGGTGTTCCCCAGGGGTCAGTGCTAGGAGCACTGTAGACAGTGGTGTTCCCCAGGGGTCAGTGCTAGGAGCACTGTAGACAGTGGTGTTCCCCAGGGGTCAGTGTTAGGAGCACTTTAGAAAGTGGTGTTCCCCAGGGATCAGTGCTAGGAGCACTGTAGACAGTGGTGTTCCCCAGGGGTCAGTGCTAGGAGCACTGTAGACAGTGGTGTTCCCCAGGGGTCAGTGCTAGGAGCACTGTAGACAGTGGTGTTCCCCAGGGGTCAGTGCTAGGAGCAATGTAGACAGTGGTGTTCCCCAGGGGTCAGTGCTAGGAGCACTGTAGACAGTGGTGTTCCCCAGGGGTCAGTGCTAGGAGCACTGTAGACAGTGGTGTTCCCCAGGGGTCAGTGCTAGGAGCACTGTAGACAGTGGTGTTCACCAGGGGTCAGTGTTAGGAGCACTGTAGACAGTGGTGTTCCCCAGGGGTCAGTGTTAGGAGCACTGTAGACAGTGGTGTTCCCCAGGGGTCAGTGTTAGGAGCACTGTAGACAGTGGTGTTCCCCAGGGGTCAGTGCTAGGAGCACTGTAGACAGTGGTGTTCCCGAGGGTTCAGTGTTAGGAGCACTGTAGACAGTGGTGTTCCCCAGGGGTCAGTGTTAGGAGCACTGTAGACAGTGGTGTTCCCGAGGGTTCAGTGTTAGGAGCACTGTAGACAGTGCTGTTCCCCAGGGGTCAGTGCTAGGAGCACTGTAGACAGTGGTGTTCCCCAGGGGTCAGTGCTAGGAGCACTGTAGACAGTGGTGTTCCCCAGGGGTCAGTGTTAGGAGCACTGTAGACAGTGGTGTTCCCCAGGGGTCAGTGCTAGGAGCACTGTAGACAGTGGTGTTCCCCAGGGGTCAGTGCTAGGAGCACTGTAGACAGTGGTGTTCCCCAGGGGTCAGTGCTAGGAGCACTGTAGACAGTGGTGTTCCCCAGGGGTCAGTGCTAGGAGCACTGTAGACAGTGGTGTTCCCCAGGGGTCAGTGTTAGGAGCACTGTAGACAGTGGTGTTCCCCTGGGGTCAGTGCTAGGAGCACTGTAGACAGTGGTGTTCCCCAGGGGTCAGTGCTAGGAGCACTGTAGACAGTGGTGTTCCCCAGGGGTCAGTGTTAGGAGCACTGTAGACAGTGGTGTTCCCCAGGGGTCAGTGCTAGGAGCACTGTAGACAGTGGTGTTCCCCAGGGGTCAGTGTTAGGAGCACTGTAGACAGTGGTGTTCCCCAGGGGTCAGTGTTAGGAGCAATGTAGACAGTGGTGTTCCCCAGGGGTCAGTGTTAGGAGCACTGTAGACAGTGGTGTTCCCCAGGGGTCAGTGTTAGGAGCAATGTAGACAGTGGTGTTCCCCAGGGGTCAGTGCTAGGAGCACTGTAGAAAGTGCTGTTCCCCAGGGGTCAGTGCTAAGGGCACCGTAGAAAGGGGTGTTCCCCAGGGGTCAGTGCTTGGAGCAATGTAGACAGTGGTGTTCCCCAGGGGTCAGTTCTAGGAGCAATGTAGACAGTGGTGTTCCCCAGGGGTCAGTGCTAGGAGCAATGTAGACAGTGGTGTTCCCCAGGGGTCAGTGCTAGGAGCACTGTAGACAGTGGTGTTCCCACGGTGTCAGTGTTAGGAGCCATGTAGACAGTGGTTTTCCCCAGGGGTCGGTGCTAGGAGCACTGTAGACAGTGGTGTTCCCCAGGGGTCAGTGCTAGGAGCACTGTAGACAGTGGTGTTCCCCAGGGGTCAGTGTTAGGAGCACTGTAGACAGTGGTGTTCCCCAGGGTTCAGTGCTAGGAGCAATGTAGACAGTGGTGTTCCCCAGGGGTCAGTGTTAGGAGCACTGTCGACAGTGGTGTTCCCCAGGCGTCAGTACTTGGAGCACTGTATACAATGGTGTTCCCCCGGTGTCAGCGCTAGGAGCACTGTAGTTAGTGGTGTTCCCCTGGGGTCTGGGCTAGGAGCACTGTAGACAGTGGTGTTCCCCAGGGGTCAGTGTTAGGAGCACTGTAGACAGTGGTGTTCCCCAGGGGTCAGTGTTAGGAGCACTGTAGACAGTGGTGTTCCGCAGGGTTCAGTGCTAGGAGCACTGTAGGCAGTGGTGTTCCCCAAGGGTCAGTGCTAAGGGCACTGTAGACAGTGGTGTTCCCCAGGGATCAGTGCTAGGAGCCCTTTAGTCAGTGGTGAACCCAACAGTCAGTGTGAGGAGCACTGTAGACAGTGGTGTTCCCCAGTGGTCAGTGTTAGGAGCACTGTAGACAGTGGTGTTTGGCAGGTGTCAGCGCTAGGAGCACTGTAGACAGTGGTGTTCCCCAGGGGTCAGTGGCAGGAACACTGTAGACAGTGGTGTTCCCCAGGGGTCAGTGTTAGGAGCACTGTAGACAGTGGTGTTCCCCAGGGGTCAGTGCTAGGAGCACTGTAGACAGTGGTGTTCCCCAGGGGTCAGTGCTAGGAGCTCTGTAGACAGAGGTGTTCCCCAGTGGTCAGTGTTAGGAGCACTGTAGACAGTGGTGTTTGGCAGGTGTCAGCGCTAGGAGCACTGTAGACAGTGGTGTTCCCCAGGGGTCAGTGTTAGGAGCACTGTAGACAGTGGTGTTCCCCAGGGGTCAGCGCTAGGAGCACTGTAGACAGTGGTGTTCCCAGTGGTCAGTGTTAGGAGCACTGTAGGCAGTGGTGTTCCCCAGGGGTCAGTGTTAGGAGCAGTCTAGACAGTGGTGTTCCCCAGGGGTCAGTGCTAGGAGCACTGTAGACAGTGGTGTTCCCCAGGGGTCAGTGTTAGGAGCACTGTAGACAGTGGTGTTCCCCAGGGGTCAGTGTTAGGAGCACTGTAGACAGTGGTGTTTGGCAGGTGACAGCGCTAGGAGCACTGTAGACAGTGGTGTTCCCCAGGGGTCAGTGTTATTAGCACTGTAGACAGTGGTGTTCCCCAGGGGTCAGTGGCAGGAACACTTTAGACAGTGGTGTTCCCCAGGGGTCAGTGCTAGGAGCACTGTAGACAGTGCTGTTCCCCAGGGGTCAGTGTAAGGAGCATTGTAGACATTGGTGTTCCCCAGGGGTCAGTGTTAGGAGCCCTTTAGTCAGTGGTGAACCCAGTGGTCAGTGCTAGGAGCACTGTAGACAGTGGTGTTCCCAGGGGTCAGTGCTAGGAGCACTGTAGACAGTGGTGTTCCCCAGCGGTCAGTGCTAGGAGCACTGTAGACAGTGGTGTCCTCCAGGGGTCAGTGCTAGGAGCACTGTAGACAGTGCTGTTCCCCAGGGGTCAGTGCTAGGAGCTCTGTAGACTGTGGTGTTGCCCAGTGGTCAGCGCTAGGAGCTCTGTAGACAGTGGTGTTCCCCAGGGGTCAGTGTTAGGAGCACTGTAGACAGTGGTGTTCCCCAGGGGTCAGTGTTAGGAGCACTGTAGACAGTGGTGTTCCCCAGGGGTCAGTGTTAGGAGCACTGTAGACAGTGGTGTTTGGCAGGTGTCAGCGCTAGGAGCACTGTAGACAGTGGTGTTACCCAGGGGTCAGTGTTAGGAGCACTGTAGACAGTGGTGTTCCCCAGGGGTCAGTGTTAGGAGCACTGTAGACAGTGGTGTTCCCCAGGGGTCAGCGCCAGGAGCACTGTAGACAGTGGTGTTCCCCAGGGGTCAGTGTTAGGAGCACTGTAGACAGTGGTGTTTGGCAGGTGTCAGCGCTAGGAGCACTGTAGACAGTGGTGTTCCCCAGGGGTCAGTGTTAGGAGCACTGTAGACAGTGGTGTTTGGCAGGTGTCAGCGCTAGGAGCACTGTA
>NC_054490.1:2537034-2539534 GCF_017639515.1 Carcharodon carcharias
TGTTAATAACATTATACCACTGTCCATAATTCTATAACACTGGCTATAACACTGCCTATGACACCATGACACTGTAACACTGGCTATAACACTGTCTTTGCCATCATAACACTGTAACACTCTCTATAATGCTATAAAACTGTATGTAACACTGGCTATTGCACTGGCTATAACACTACAACACTGGTCAGAACACTATAACACTATCTGTGACACTGTCTATAACACTGTCACAGTGTTATAACACTGTGTAAAGCTCTGTAACACCATAACATCAGCTGTAACACTGTCTATCAACACTGTCTATAACACTGTCACACTGTCTATAACACTGTCACACTGTCTATATCACTGTCAATAACACTGTCACGCTGTCTGTATCACTGTCTACAATTCTATAACACGGTAACACTGCCTGTCATACAGTAACACCAGATATAACACTGTAACACTGGCAATGACACTGCACATAACACTGTAATGATGTATTTAATACTGTTAGATTAGTTGTAACACCACCAATAAAATTGTAATAGTGTCTATGATATTATAACACTGGCTATAAACTGCTTCTGGCACTATAGCACTGCCTGTAATGCTACAACACTGTCTATAACACCATAGCACTAGCTGTAAAAAATGTCCATATCACTACAACAATGGTTATAACTTTGAGACCCTGTCTATAACACTGGCCATAACTTTTACTATAACATAATAAGACTATTTATAACACTATACCATCATCTATAGCACTGTAGCACTGTCTATAATACATTAACACTGGCTATAGCACTGCAGCACTGCCTATAACATTGTAACACCATCTACAGCACTGTAGCACTGTCTATAACACTTAAACACCATCAACAGCACTGTAGCACTGCCTATAACACTTTAACACTGGCTATAGCACTGTAGCACTGTCTATAACACTGTAACACTGGCTATAGCACTGTAGCACTGTCTAAAACACTTTAACACAATCTATAGCACAGTAGCACTGTCTATAACACTGGCTATAGCACTGTAGCACTGTCTAAAACACTTTAACACTATCTATAGTACTGTAGCACTGCCTATAACACTTTAACACCATCTATAGCACTGTAGCACTGTCTATAACACTTTAACACCATCTATAGCACTGTAGCACTGTCTATAACACTATAACACTGGCTATAGCACTGTAGCACTGTCTAAAACACTTTAACACCATCTATAGCTCTGTAGCACTGTCTATAACACTTTAACACCATCTATAGCACTGTAGCACTGTCTATAACACTATAACACCATATATAGCACTGTAGCACTGTCTATAACACTGGCTACAGCACTGTAGCACTGTCTATAACACTATAACACTGGCTATAGCACTGTAGCACTGTGTAAAACACTTTAACACCATCTATAGCACTGTAGCACTGTCTATAACACTATAACACTGGCTATAGCACTGTAGCACTGTCTATAACACTTTAACACCATCTATAGCACTGTAGCACTGTCTATAACACTATAACACCATATATAGCACTGTAGCACTGTCTATAACACTGGCTATAGCACTGTAGCACTGTCTATAACACTATAACACTGGCTATAGCACTGTAGCACTGTCTATAACACTTTAACACCATCTATAGCACAGCAGCACTGCCTATAACACTGGCTATAGCACTGTAGCACTGTCTAAAACACTTTAACACCATCTATAGCACTGTAGCACTGTCTATAACACTTTAACACCATCTATAGCACTGTAGCACTGTCTATAACACTGGCTATAGCACTGTAGCACTTTATATAACACTTTAACACTGTCTATAACACTGGCCATAACACTGTCTATAATGTGATAACACTGCTTATATCACTAAAACACAGTCTATAACACTGCGACGCTGTTAGTAGCACTA
Source organism: Carcharodon carcharias (assembly GCF_017639515.1). NCBI lineage: Eukaryota > Metazoa > Chordata > Chondrichthyes > Lamniformes > Lamnidae > Carcharodon > Carcharodon carcharias. The sequence goes on from NC_054490.1 coordinate 2,538,957, forward strand.
TGATACTGGCTATAACACTGTAACACTGGCTATAAAATTATCTATAACACTATAACACTGGCTACAAAACTGTAACACTGTCAGTAACACTGTCAATAGCACTATGACACTGACTATGAAACAATAACATCACAACACTGTAACACTGGTCAGAACACCACAACACTGGCTATAACATTGTGACACTGTATGTAACACTGTCTATAACATCTACAGTACTGTCCATAACACTGCCTCTGAGATTGTGACATTGCCTATAACACTGTAAAACTGGCCATTACACTGTAAAACTGGCTATAACACTGTAACACTGGCTACAACACTGTAAAACTGGCCATAACTCTGTAACACTGGCAATAACTCTGTAAAACTGGCTATGACACTATGTCGTCCAGCCCTTTCCACCTCTGGGATTATCCAGTCTACCAAACTCAGTGGATGTTTGGCTGGCTCATTGCCTTTCTACAGCGTCTTCTGCTGTAGGTATGAGAGCAGGGTGGAGTGTTAAAATGGCAAGCAACAGGGAGGTTTGGGTCATTCTTGCGGACAGACCGCAGGTGTTCTGCAAAGCGGTCGCC
>NC_054490.1:2544534-2559327 GCF_017639515.1 Carcharodon carcharias
CTCCACCCCCACTCCTCCCCCCCTACCCTCACTCCACCCCCCTCCACCCCCACTCCTCCCCCCCTACCCTCACTCCAACCCCCCTCCACCCCCACTCCTCCCCTACCCTCACTCCAACCCCCCTCCACCCCCACTCCTCCCCCCACCCCCTCCACCCACACTCCACCCCCCCTACCCTCACTCCAACCCCCACCTCCTCCACCCCCACTCCTCCCTACCCTCACTCCAACCCCCCTCCACCCCCCTCCACCCCCACTCCTCCCCCCCTACCCTCACTCCAACCCCCCTCCACCCCCCCTACCCCCCCTCCAACCCCCCTCCACCCCCCCTACCCCCCCCTCCACCCCCCCTCCACCCCCACTCCTCCCTCCTACCCTCACTCCAACCCCCCTCCACCCCCCCTACCCCCCCCTCCAACCCCCCTCCACCCCCCACTCCTCCCCCCAACCCCTCCACCCTACCCTCACTCCAACGCCCACTCCTCCCCCCACCCCCCACTCCTCCCCCTCACCCCCACTCCTCCCCCACCCCCCACTCCTCCCCCCCACCCCCACTCCTCCCCCACCCCCCACTCGTCCCCCTCACCCCCACTCCTCCCCCCCACCCCCCACTCCTCGCCCCACCCCCCACTCATCCCCCTCACCCCCCACCCCTCCACCCCCTCCCGCCCATTCCCCCTAGTCTATGTTGCCAGGCATTGGGGTTTAACTATTTGATCACCACCTCTGTGTCAGTGTGTGTGAGAGTGTGTGTCAGTGTGTGTCAGTGTGTGTGTCAGTGTGTGTGTCAGTGTGTGTCAGTGTGTGTGTCAGTGTGTGTGAGAGTTTGTGTCAGTGTGTGTGTCAGTGTGTGTGTCAGTGTGTGTGAGAGTTTGTGTCAGTGTGTGTGTCAGTGTGTGTGTCAGTGTGTGTCAGTGTGTGTGTCAGTGTGTGTGTCAGTGTGTGTGTCAGTGTGTGTCAGTGTGTGTGTCAGTGTGTGTGTCAGTGTGTGTCAGTGTGTGTGAGAGTGTGTGTCAGTGTGTGTGTCAGTGTGTGTGTCAGTGTGTGTCAGTGTGTGTGTCAGTGTGTGTCAGTGTGTGTGAGAGTGTGTGTCAGTGTGTGTGTCAGTGTGTGTGTCAGTGTGTGTCAGTGTGTGTCAGTGTGTGTGAGAGTGTGTGTCAGTGTGTGTGTCAGTGTGTGTGTCAGTGTGTGTGTCAGTGTGTGTGAGAGTTTGTGTCAGTGTGTGTGTCAGTGTGTGTGTCAGTGTGTGTGTCAGTGTGTGTGTCAGTGTGTGTGTCAGTGTGTGTCAGTGTGTGTGTCAGTGTGTGTGTCAGTGTGTGTGTCAGTGTGTGTCAGTGTGTGTGAGAGTGTGTGTCAGTGTGTGTGTCAGTGTGTGTGTCAGTGTGTGTGAGAGTGTGTGTCAGTGTGTGTCAGTGTGTGTGTCAGTGTGTGTGTCAGTGTGTGTGTCAGTGTGTGTCAGTGTGTGTGAGAGTGTGTGTCAGTGTGTGTGTCAGTGTGTGTGTCAGTGTGTGTGAGAGTGTGTGTCAGTGTGTGTGTCAGTGTGTGTGTCAGTGTGTGTGTCAGTGTGTGTCAGTGTGTGTGTCAGTGTGTGTGTCAGTGTGTGTCAGTGTGTGTGAGAGTGTGTGTCAGTGTGTGTGTCAGTGTGTGTGTCAGTGTGTGTCAGTGTGTGTGTCAGTGTGTGTCAGTGTGTGTGAGAGTGTGTGTCAGTGTGTGTGTCAGTGTGTGTCAGTGGGTGTCAGTGTGTGTGTCAGTGTGTGTCAGTGGGTGTCAGTGTGTGTGTCAGTGTGTGTGTCAGTGTGTGTGAGAGTGTGTGTCAGTGTGTGTGTCAGTGTGTGTCAGTGGGTGTCAGTGTGTGTGAGAGTGTGTGTCAGTGTGTGTGTCAGTGTGTGTGTCAGTGTGTGTGAGAGTGTGTGTCAGTGTGTGTGTCAGTGTGTGTGTCAGTGTGTGAGAGTGTGTGTCAGTGTGTGTGTCAGTGTGTGTGAGAGTGTGTGTCAGTGTGTGTGTCAGTGTGTGTGAGAGTGTGTGTCAGTGTGTGTGTCAGTGTGTGTGTCAGTGTGTGTGAGAGTGTGTGTCAGTGTGTGTGTCAGTGTGTGTGTCAGTGTGTGTCAGTGTGTGTGTCAGTGTGTGTCAGTGTGTGTGAGAGTGTGTGTCAGTGTGTGTGTCACTGTGTGTGAGAGTGTGTGTCAGTGTGTGTGTCAGTGTGTGTCAGTGTGTGTGTATGTGTGTCAGTGTGTGTCAGTGTGTGTGTCAGTGTGTGTGTCAGTGTGTGTCAGTGTGTGTGTCAGTGTGTGTGTCAGTGTGTGTCAGTGTGTGTGAGAGTGTGTGTCAGTGTGTGTGAGAGTGTGTGTCAGTGTGTGTGTCAGTGTGTGTCAGTGTGTGTGTCAGTGTGTGTCAGTGTGTGTGAGAGTGTGTGTCAGTGTGTGTGTCAGTGTGTGTGTCAGTGTGTGTCAGTGTGTGTCAGTGTGTGTGAGAGTGTGTGTCAGTGTGTGTGTCAGTGTGTGTGTCAGTGTGTGTGTCAGTGTGTGTGAGAGTTTGTGTCAGTGTGTGTGTCAGTGTGTGTGTCAGTGTGTGTGTCAGTGTGTGTCAGTGTGTGTGAGAGTGTGTGTCAGTGTGTGTGTCAGTGTGTGTGTCAGTGTGTGTGAGAGTGTGTGTCAGTGTGTGTGTCAGTGTGTGTGTCAGTGTGTGTGTCAGTGTGTGTCAGTGTGTGTGTCAGTGTGTGTGTCAGTGTGTGTCAGTGTGTGTGAGAGTGTGTGTCAGTGTGTGTGTCAGTGTGTGTGTCAGTGTGTGTCAGTGTGTGTGTCAGTGTGTGTGTCAGTGTGTGTGAGAGTTTGTGTCAGTGTGTGTGTCAGTGTGTGTGACAGTGTGTGTGTCAGTGTGTGTCAGTGTGTGTGAGAGTGTGTGTCAGTGTGTGTGTCAGTGTGTGTGTCAGTGTGTGTGAGAGTGTGTGTCAGTGTGTGTGTCAGTGTGTGTGTCAGTGTGTGTCAGTGTGTGTGTCAGTGTGTGTGTCAGTGTGTGTCAGTGTGTGTGAGAGTGTGTGTCAGTGTGTGTGTCAGTGTGTGTGTCAGTGTGTGTCAGTGTGTGTGTCAGTGTGTGTCAGTGTGTGTGAGAGTGTGTGTCAGTGTGTGTGTCAGTGTGTGTGTCAGTGTGTGTCAGTGTGTGTCAGTGTGTGTGAGAGTGTGTGTCAGTGTGTGTGTCAGTGTGTGTGTCAGTGTGTGTGTCAGTGTGTGTGAGAGTTTGTGTCAGTGTGTGTGTCAGTGTGTGTGTCAGTGTGTGTGTCAGTGTGTGTCAGTGTGTGTGAGAGTGTGTGTCAGTGTGTGTGTCAGTGTGTGTGTCAGTGTGTGTGAGAGTGTGTGTCAGTGTGTGTGTCAGTGTGTGTGTCAGTGTGTGTGTCAGTGTGTGTCAGTGTGTGTGTCAGTGTGTGTGTCAGTGTGTGTCAGTGTGTGTGAGAGTGTGTGTCAGTGTGTGTGTCAGTGTGTGTGTCAGTGTGTGTCAGTGTGTGTGTCAGTGTGTGTCAGTGTGTGTGAGAGTGTGTGTCAGTGTGTGTGTCAGTGTGTGTGAGAGTGTGTGTCAGTGTGTGTGTCAGTGTGTGTCAGTGGGTGTCAGTGTGTGTGAGAGTGTGTGTCAGTGTGTGTGTCAGTGTGTGTGTCAGTGTGTGTGAGAGTGTGTGTCAGTGTGTGTGTCAGTGTGTGTGAGAGTGTGTGTCAGTGTGTGTGTCAGTGTGTGTGAGAGTGTGTGTCAGTGTGTGTGTCAGTGTGTGTGAGAGTGTGTGTCAGTGTGTGTGTCAGTGTGTGTGTCAGTGTGTGTCAGTGTGTGTGTCAGTGTGTGTCAGTGTGTGTGAGAGTGTGTGTCAGTGTGTGTGTCACTGTGTGTGAGAGTGTGTGTCAGTGTGTGTGTCAGTGTGTGTCAGTGTATGTGTATGTGTGTCAGTGTGTGTCAGTGTGTGTGTCAGTGTGTGTGTCAGTGTGTGTCAGTGTGTGTGTCAGTGTGTGTGTCAGTGTGTGTCAGTGTGTGTGTCAGTGTGTGTGTCAGTGTGTGTCAGTGTGTGTGAGAGTGTGTGTCAGTGTGTGTGAGAGTGTGTGTCAGTGTGTGTGTCAGTGTGTGTCAGTGTGTGTGTCAGTGTGTGTCAGTGTGTGTGAGAGTGTGTGTCAGTGTGTGTGTCAGTGTGTGTGTCAGTGTGTGTCAGTGTGTGTCAGTGTGTGTGAGAGTGTGTGTCAGTGTGTGTGTCAGTGTGTGTGTCAGTGTGTGTGTCAGTGTGTGTGAGAGTTTGTGTCAGTGTGTGTGTCAGTGTGTGTGTCAGTGTGTGTGTCAGTGTGTGTCAGTGTGTGTGAGAGTGTGTGTCAGTGTGTGTGTCAGTGTGTGTGTCAGTGTGTGTGAGAGTGTGTGTCAGTGTGTGTGTCAGTGTGTGTGTCAGTGTGTGTGTCAGTGTGTGTCAGTGTGTGTGTCAGTGTGTGTGTCAGTGTGTGTCAGTGTGTGTGAGAGTGTGTGTCAGTGTGTGTGTCAGTGTGTGTGTCAGTGTGTGTCAGTGTGTGTGTCAGTGTGTGTCAGTGTGTGTGAGAGTGTGTGTCAGTGTGTGTGTCAGTGTGTGTGAGAGTGTGTGTCAGTGTGTGTGTCAGTGTGTGTCAGTGGGTGTCAGTGTGTGTGAGAGTGTGTGTCAGTGTGTGTGTCAGTGTGTGTGTCAGTGTGTGTGAGAGTGTGTGTCAGTGTGTGTGTCAGTGTGTGTGAGAGTGTGTGTCAGTGTGTGTGTCAGTGTGTGTGAGAGTGTGTGTCAGTGTGTGTGTCAGTGTGTGTGAGAGTGTGTGTCAGTGTGTGTGTCAGTGTGTGTGTCAGTGTGTGTCAGTGTGTGTGTCAGTGTGTGTCAGTGTGTGTGAGAGTGTGTGTCAGTGTGTGTGTCACTGTGTGTGAGAGTGTGTGTCAGTGTGTGTGTCAGTGTGTGTCAGTGTGTGTGTATGTGTGTCAGTGTGTGTCAGTGTGTGTGTCAGTGTGTGTGTCAGTGTGTGTCAGTGTGTGTGTCAGTGTGTGTGTCAGTGTGTGTCAGTGTGTGTGTCAGTGTGTGTGTCAGTGTGTGTCAGTGTGTGTGAGAGTGTGTGTCAGTGTGTGTGTCAGTGTGTGTGTCAGTGTGTGTCAGTGTGTGTGAGAGTGTGTGTCAGTGTGTGTGTCAGTGTGTGTGTCAGTGTGTGTGTCAGTGTGTGTCAGTGTGTGTGTCAGTGTGTGTCAGTGTGTGTGTCAGTGTGTGTGTCAGTGTGTGTCAGTGTGTGTGTCAGTGTGTGTCAGTGTGTGTGTCAGTGTGTGTGTCAGTGTGTGTGTCAGTGTGTGTCAGTGTGTGTGTCAGTGTGTGTAAGCTTGTGTCAGTGTGTGTGTCAGTGTGTGTGTCAGTGTGTGTCAGTGTGTGTGTCAGTGTGTGTAAGCTTGTGTCAGTGTGTGTGTCAGTGTGTGTGTCAGTGTGTGTCAGTGTGTGTCAGTGTGTGTGTCAGTGTGTGTGTCAGTGTGTGTGTCAGTGTGTGTCAGTGTGTGTGTCAGTGTGTGTGTCAGTGTGTGTCAGTGTGTGTGTCAGTGTGTGTGTCAGTGTGTGTGTCAGTGGGTGTCAGTGTGTGTGTCAGTGTGTGTAAGCTTGTGTCAGTGTGTGTGTCAGTGTGTGTGTCAGTGTGTGTCAGTGTGTGTGTCAGTGTGTGTAAGCTTGTGTCAGTGTGTGTGTCAGTGTGTGTGTCAGTGTGTGTGTCAGTGTGTGTCAGTGTGTGTGTCAGTGTGTGTAAGCTTGTGTCAGTGTGTGTGTCAGTGTGTGTGTCAGTGTGTGTGTCAGTGTGTGTCAGTGTGTGTGTCAGTGTGTGTAAGCTTGTGTCAGTGTGTGTGTCAGTGTGTGTGTCAGTGTGTGTGTCAGTGTGTGTCAGTGTGTGTGTCAGTGTGTGTCAGTGTGTGTGTCAGTGTGTGTGTCAGTGTGTGTGTCAGTGTGTGTCAGTGTGTGTGTCAGTGTGTGTGTCAGTGTGTGTCAGTGTGTGTGTCAGTGTGCGTCAGTGTGTGTGTCAGTGTGTGTGTCAGTGTGTGTCAGTGTGTGTGTCAGTGTGTGTAAGCTTGTGTCAGTGTGTGTGTCAGTGTGTGTGTCAGTGTGTGTGTCAGTGTGTGTCAGTGTGTGTGTCAGTGTGTGTAAGCTTGTGTCAGTGTGTGTGTCAGTGTGTGTGTCAGTGTGTGTGTCAGTGTGTGTCAGTGTGTGTGTCAGTGTGTGTAAGCTTGTGTCAGTGTGTGTGTCAGTGTGTGTGTCAGTGTGTGTCAGTGTGTGTGTCAGTGTGTGTCAGTGTGTGTGAGAGTGTGTGTCATTGTGTGTGTCAGTGTGTGTGTCAGTGTGTGTCAGTGTGTGTCAGTATGTCAGTGTGTGTCAGTGTGTGTGTCAGTGTGTGTCAGTGTGTGTCAGTGTGTGTCAGTGTGTGTGTCAGTGTGTGTGTCAGTGTGTGTGAGAGTGTGTGTCAGTGTGTGTGTCAGTGTGTGAGAGTATGTGTCAGTGTGTGTGTCAGTGTGTGAGAGTGTGTGTCAGTGTGTGTGTCAGTGTGTGAGAGTGTGTGTCTGTGTGTGTGTCAGTGTGTGTGTCAGTGTGTGTGTCAGTGTGTGTCAGTGTGTGTGTCAGTGTGTGTGTCAGTGTGTGTGTCAGTGTCTGTCTGTGTGTGTGTCAGTGTGTGTGTCAGTGTGTGTCAGTGTGTGTGTCAGTGTGTGTCAGTGTGTGAGAGCGTGTGTCGGTGTGTGTGTCAGTGTGTGTCAGTGTGTGTGTCAGTGTGTGTCAGTGTGTGAGAGCGTGTGTCAGTGTGTGTGTCAGTGTGTGTGTCAGTGTGTGTCAGTGTGTGAGAGCGTGTGTCAGTGTGTGTGTGTCAGTGTGTGTCAGAGTGTGTGTCAGTGTGTGTCAGTGTGTGAGAGTGTGTGTCAGTGTGCGTGTCAGTGTGTGTCAGTGTGTGTGTCAGTGTGTGAGAACGTTTGACAGTGTGTGTGTCAGTGTGTGTCAGTATGTGTGTCATTGTGTGTGTCAGTGTGTGTGTCAGTGTGTGTCAGTGTGTGTCAGTATGTCAGTGTGTGTCAGTGTGTGTGTCAGTGCGTGTGTCAGTGTGTGTCAGTGTGTGTCAGTGTGTGTGTCAGTGTGTGAGAGCGTGTGTCAGTGTGTGAGAGCATGTGTCAGTGTGTGTGTCAGTGTGTGTCAGTGTGTGAGAACGTGTGTCAGTGTGTGTATCAGTGTGTGTGTCAGTGTGTGTCAGTGTGTGTCAGTGTGTGTGTCAGTGTGTGTGAGAGTGTGTGTCAGTCTGCGTGTCAGTGTGTGTCAGTGTATGTGTCAGTGTGTGAGAACGTTTGTCAGTGTGTGTGTCAGTGTGTGTGTCAGTGTGTGTCAGTGTGTGTGTCAGTGTGTGTCAGTGCGTGAGAGCGTGTGTCAGTGTGTGTGTCAGTGTGTGTGTCAGTGTGTGTCAGTGTGTGAGAGCGTGTGTCTGTGTGTGAGAGTGTGTGAGAGTGTGTGTCTGTGTGTGTATGTGTGTCAGTGAATGTGTATGTGTGTCAGTGTGTGTGTCAGTGTTTGTATGTGTGTGTATATGTGTCAGAGTGTGTGTCAGTGTGTGTGTATATGTGTCAGTGTGTGTCAGTGTGTGTATGTATGTCAGTATGTGTGTCAGTGTGTGTGTCAGTGTGTGTGTATGTGTGTCAGTGCGTGTGTCAGTGTTTGTATGTGTGTGTATGTGTGTCAGTGTGTGTCAGTGTGTGTGTCAGTGTGTGTGTCAGTGTGTGTCAGTGTGTGTGTCAGTGTGTGTCAGTGCGTGAGAGCGTGTGTCAGTGTGTGTGTCAGTGTGTGTGTCAGTGTGTGTCAGTGTGTGAGAGCGTGTGTTCGTGTGTGAGAGTGTGTGAGAGTGTGTGTCTGTGTGTGTATGTGTGTCAGTGAATGTGTATGTGTGTCAGTGTGTGTGTCAGTGTTTGTATGTGTGTGTATATGTGTCAGAGTGTGTGTCAGCGTGTGTGTATATGTGTCAGTGTGTGTCAGTGTGTGTATGTATGTCAGTATGTGTGTCAGTGTGTGTGTATGTGTGTCAGTGTGTGTGTGTGTCAGTGCATGTGTCAGTGTGTATGTGTATGTGTGTCAGTGTGTGTATGTGTGTCAGTGCGTGTGTCAGTGTGTATGTGTATGTGTGTCAGTGTGCGTATGTGTGTTAGTGTGTGTGTCAGTCTGTGTGTATGTGTGTGTATGTGTCAGTATGTGTGTCAGTGTGTGTGTCAGTGTGTGTATGTGTGTTAGATTGTGTGTCAGTCTGTGTGTATGTGTGTGTCAGTGTGTGTGTCAGTGCGAGTCAGTGTGTGTGTGTATGTGTGTCAGTGTGTACATGTGTGTCAGTGTGTGTGTATGTGTGTCAGTGTGTGTGTCAGTGTGTGTGTCAGTCTGTGTGCATGTGTGTGTCTGTGTGTGTGTGTATGTGTGTCACTGTGTGTGTCAGTGTATGTGTGTCAGTGTGTGTGTCAGTGTGTGTATGTGTGTCAGTGTGTGTGTCAGTCTGTGTGTCAGTGTGTGTGTATGTGTGTCAGTGTGTGTTTACGTGTGTCAGTGTGTGTGTGTATGTCTGAGAGTGTGTGTGTGTCAGTGTGTGTGTATGTCTGAGAGTGTGTGTGTATGTATGTCAGTGTGTGTGTATGTGTGTCACTGTGTGTGTGTGCATCAGTGTATGTGTGTCAGTGTGTGTGTCAGTCTGTGTGCATGTGTGTGTCTGTGTGTGTGTGTGTGTGTGTTTGTGTGTATGTGTGTCACTGTGTGTGTCAGTGTATGTGTGTCAGTGTGTGTGTATGTCTGAGGGTGTGTGTATGTGTGTCAGTGTATGTGCGTCAGTGTGTGTATGTGTGTCAGTGTGTGTGTCAGTCTGTGTGTAAGTGTGTTTGTATGTGTGTCAGTGTGTGTGTATCTGTGTCAGTGTGTACATGTGTGTCAGTGTGTGTTTATGTGTGTCAGTGTGTGTGTCAGTGTGTGTCAGTGTGTGTCAGTGTGTGTACATGTGTGTCAGTGTGTACATGTGTGTCAGTGTGTGTGTATGTGTGTCAATGTGTGTGTCAGTGTGTGTGTCAGTCTATGTCAGTCTGTGTGTCAGTCTGTGTGTATGTGTGTGTCAGTGTTTGTCAGTGTGTATCAGTGTGTGTATGTATGTGCGTCAGCGTGTGTGTATGTGTGTCACTGTGTGTGTCTGTGAGTGTGTGTGTGTGTGTCAGTGTGTGTGTATGTCTGAGAGTGGGTGTGTGTGTGTCAGTGTGTGTGTCAGTGTGTGTGTGAGTGTGTGTGTGTGTGTGTCAGTGTGTGTGTATGTCTGAGAGTGTGTGTGTATGTATGTCAGTGTGTGTGTCTGTGTGTGTGTGTGTGTGTGTGTGTGTGTGTCAGTGTGTGTGTGTGTCAGTGTGTGTGTATGACTGAGAGTGTGTGTGTATGTATGTCAGTGTCTGCGTGTGTGTGTGTGTCAGTGTGTGTGTATGTGTGTCAGTGTGTGTGTGTATGTCTGAGTGTGTGTGTGTATGTGTGTCAGTGTGTATGTATATCTAAGAGTGTGTGTGTGTATGTGTGTCAGTGTGTGTGTCTGTGTGTGTGTGTGTGTGTGTGTGTCAGTGTGTGTGTGTATGTCTGAGAGTGTATGTGTGTGTGTGTCAGTGCGTGTGTATGTGTGTCAGTGTGTGTGTGTATGTCTGAGAGTGTGTGTATATTTATGTCAGTGTGTGTGTATGTGTGTCACTGTGTGTGTCTGTGTTTGTACGTGTGTGTGTGTGTGTCAGTGTGTGTGTATGTGTGTCAGTGTGGGTGTGTATGTCTGAGATTGTGTGTGTATGTGCGTCAGTGTGTGTGTATGTCTGAGAGTGTGTGTGTGTATGTGTGTCAGTGTGTGTGTGTGTGTGTCGGTGTGTGTGTATGTGTGTCAGTGTGTGTGTGTATGTCTGAGAGTGTGTGTATGTGTGCCAGTGTGTGTTTGTGTGTCAGTGCGTGTGCGTATGTCTGAGAGTGTGTGTGTGTGTATGTGTGTATGTGTGTTTGTATGTGTGTCAGTGTGTGTGTCAGTGTGTGTGTATCTGTGTCAGTGTGTACATGTGTGTCAGTGTGTGTTTATGTGTGTCAGTGTGTGTGTCAGTGTGTGTGTCAGTGTGTGTCAGTGTGTGTTAGTGTGTGTACATGTGTGTCAGTGTGTACATGTGTGTCAGTGTGTGTGTATGTGTGTCAATGTGTGTGTCAGTGTGTGTGTCAGTCTGTGTGTCAGTCTGTGTGTATGTGTGTGTCAGTGTTTGTCAGTGTGTATCAGTGTGTGTATGTATGTGTGTCAGCGTGTGTGTATGTGTGTCACTGTGTGTGTCTGTGAGTGTGTGTGTGTGTGTCAGTGTGTGTGTATGTCTGAGAGTGGGTGTGTGTGTGTCAGTGTGTGTGTCAGTGTGTGTGTATGTCTGAGAGTGTGTGTGTATGTGTGTCAGTGTGTGTGTGTGTGTGTGTGTGTCAGTGTGTGTGTATGTGTGTCTGTGTGTATGTATATCTGAGAGTGTGTGTGTGTATGTGTGTCAGTGTGTGTGTGTATGTCTGAGAGTGTATGTGTATGTGTGTGTGTGTGTGTCAGTGCGTGTGTATGTGTGTCAGTGTGTGTGTGTATGTCTGAGAGTGTGTGTATATTTATGTCAGTGTGTGTGTATGTGTGTCACTGTGTGTGTCTGTGTGTGTATGTGTGTGTGTGTGTGTGTGTCAGTGTGTGTGTATGTGTGTCAGTGTGGGTGTGTATGTCTGAGATTGTGTGTGTATGTGCGTCAGTGTGTGTGTATGTCTGAGAGTGTGTGTGTGTATGTATGTGTGTCAGTGTGTGTGTGTGTGTGTGTCGGTGTGTGTGTGTGTGTCAGTGTGTGTGTGTATGTCTGAGAGTGTGTGTATGTGTGCCAGTGTGTGTTTGTGTGTCAGTGTGTGTCAGTGCGTGTGCGTATGTCTGAGAGTGTGTGTGTGTGTATGTGTGTCAGTGTGTGTGTGTATGTGTCAGTGTGTGTCAGTGTGTGTGTGTGTATGTCTAAGAGTGTGTGTATGTGTGTCAGTGTGTGTGCATGTCAGTGTGTGTGTCAGTGTGTGTGCCAGTGTGTGTCAGTGTGTGTGTGTCAGTGGGTCAGTGTGTGTCAGTGTGTGTGTGTATGTCTGAGAGTGTGTGTGTATGTGTGTCACTGTGTGTGTGTGTGTCAGTGTGTATGTGTGTCAGTGTGTGTGCATATGTCTGAGAGTGTGTGTGTGTATGTGTGTCAGTGTGTGAGTGTGTGTGTCAGTGTGTGTGCGTGTGTGTGTCAGTGTGTGTCAGTGTGTGTGTGTCAGTGGGTCAGTGTGTGTCAGTGTGTGTGTGGTGTATGTGTCAGTGTGTGTCAGTGTGTGTGTGTGTATGTCTAAGAGTGTGTGTATGTGTGTCAGTGTGTGTGCATGTCAGTGTGTGTGTCAGTGTGTGTGCCAGTGTGTGTCAGTGTGTGTGTGTCAGTGGGTCAGTGTGTGTCAGTGTGTGTGTGTATGTCTGAGAGTGTGTGTGTAATGTGTGTCAGTGTGTGTGTGTGTGTGTAGTGTGTATGTGTGTCAGTGTGTGTGCATATGTCTGAGAGTGTGTGCGTATGTGTGTGTGTGTGTCAGTGTGTGTCAGTGTGTGTGTGTGTGTGTGTGTGTGTGTGTATGTCTGAGATTGTTTGCTTATGTGTGTGTGCGTGTGTCAGTGTGTGTCAGTGTGTGTGTGTGTGTATGTCTGAGAGTGTGTGTGTACGTGTGTCAGTGTGTGTGTATGTCTGAGAGTATGTGTGTGTGTGTCAGTGTGTGTTTGTCAGTGTGTGTGTGTGTGTCAATGTGTGTGTGTATGTGTGTCAGTGTGTGTGCATATGTCTGAGAGTGTGAGCGTATGTGTGTCAGTGTGTGTATTTGTGTGTGTCAGTGTGTGTCAGTGTGTGTGTGTATGTCTGAGAGTGTGTGTGTGTGTGTGTCAGTGTGTGTTTGTCAATGTGTGTCAGTGTGTGTGTGTCAGTGTGTCAGTGTGTGTGTGTATGTCTGAGAGTGTGTGTGTATGTGTGTCTGCGTGTGTGTGTGTGTGTGTCAGTGTGTGTGTGTATGTGTGTCAGTGTGTGTCAGTGTGTGTGCATATATCTGAGTGTGTGTGTGTAGTGTGTCATTGTGTGTGCGTATGTCAGAGAGTGTGTGTGTGTGTGTGTTATGTGTCAGTGTGTGTGTGTGTATGTTTCAGTGTGTGTCTGTGTGTGTGCATGTCTGAGAGTGTGTGCGTATGAGTGTCAGTGTGTGTATGTGTGGTGTGTGTGTGTCAGTGTGTGTGTGTATGTGTGTCTGTGTGTGTGTGTGTGTCAGTGTGTGTCAGTGTGTGTGTATGTGTGTCAGTGTGCGTGCGTATGTCTGAGAGTGTGTGTGTATGTGTGTCAGTGTGTGTCAATGTGTGTCAGTGTGTGTGTGTATGTGTGTCTGTGTGTGTGTGTGTCAGTGTGTGTATGTGTGTCAGTGTGCGTGCGTATGTCTGAGAGTGTGTGTGTATGTCTGTCAGTGTGTGTCAATGTGTGTCAGTGTTTGTGTGTATGTCTCAGAGTGTGTGTGTATGTGTGTCAGTGTGTGTCAGTGTGTGTCAGTGTGTGTGTCAATGTGTGTCAGTGTGTGTGCGTATGTCTGAGAGTGTGTGTGTATGTGTGTCAGTGTGTGTGTGTATGTCTGAGAGTGTGTGTATGTGTGCCAGTGTGTGTTTGTGTGTCAGTGCGTGTGCGTATGTCTGAGAGTGTGTGTGTGTATGTGTGTCAGTGTGTGTGTGTGTCAGTGTGTGTGCGTGTGTGTGTCAGTGTGTGTGTGTCAGTGGGTCAGTGTGTGTCAGTGTGTGTGTGTGTATGTGTCAGTGTGTGTCAGTGTGTGTGTGTATGTCTAAGAGTGTGTGTGTATGTGTGTCTGTGTGTGTGTGTGTGTGTCAGTGTGTGTGTGTATGTGTGTCAGTGTGTGTCAGTGTGTGTGCATATATCTGAGTGTGTGTGTGCATGTGTGTCATTGTGTGTGCGTATGTCAGAGAGTGTGTGTATGTGTGCCAGTGTGTGTTTGTGTGTCAGTGCGTGTGCGTATGTCTGAGAGTGTGTGTGTGTATGTGTGTCAGTGTGTGTGTGTGTCAGTGTGTGTGCGTGTGTGTGTCAGTGTGTGTGTGTCAGTGGGTCAGTGTGTGTCAGTGTGTGTGTGTGTATGTGTCAGTGTGTGTCAGTGTGTGTGCATGTCAGTGTATGTGTCAGTGTGTGTGCCAGTGTGTGTCAGTGTGTGTGTGTCAGTGGGTCAGTGTGTGTCAGTGTGTGTGTGTATGTCTGAGAATGTGTGTGTATGTGTGTCAGTGTGTGTGTGTGTGTCAGTATGTATGTGTGTCAGTGTGTGTGCATATGTCTGAGAGTGTGTGCGTATGTGTATGTGTGTGTGTGTGTCAGTGTGTGTCAGTGTGTGTGTGTGTGTGTGTGTATGTCTGAGATTGTGTGCGTATGTGTGTGTGTGTGTCAGTGTGTGTCAGTGTGTGTGTGTGTGTATGTCTGAGAGTGTGTGTGTACGTGTGTCAGTGTGTGTGTATGTCTGAGAGTGTGTGTGTGTGTCAGTGTGTGTTTGTCAGTGTGTGTGTGTGTCAATGTGTGTGTGTATGTGTGTCAGTGTGTGTACATATGTCTGAGAGTGTGAGCGTATGTGTATCAGTGTGTGTAATTGTGTGTGTCAGTGTGTGTCAGTGTGTGTGTGTATGTCTGAGAGTGTGTGTGTATGTGTGTCAGTGTGTGTGTGTGTCAGTGTGTGTGTGTATGTGTGTCAGTGTGTGTCAGTGTGTGTGCATATATCTGAGTGTGTGTGTGTATGTGTGTCATTGTGTGTGCGTATGTCAGAGAGTGTGTGTGTGTGTGTGTATATGTGTCTGTGTGTGTGTGTGTGTGTGTTTCAGTGTGTGTCTGTGTGTGTGTATGTCTGAGAGTGTGTGTGTCAGTGTGTGTGTGTATGAGTGTCAGTGTGTGTATGTGTGTGTGTGTGTGTCAGTGTGTGTGTGTATGTGTGTCTGTGTGTGTGTGTGTCAGTGTGTGTCAGTGTGTGTGTATGTGTGTCAGTGTGCGTGCGTATGTCTGAGAGTGTGTGTGTATGTGTGTCAGTGTGTGTCAATGTGTGTCAGTGTGTGTGTGTATGTGTGTCTGTGTGTGTGTGTGTGTGTGTCAGTGTGTGTCAGTGTGTGTGTATGTGTGTCAGTGTGCGTGCGTATGTCTGAGAGTGTGTGGTGTATGTCTGTCAGTGTGTGTCAATGTGTGTCAGTGTTTGTGTGTATGTCTCAGAGTGTGTGTGTATGTGTGTCAGTGTGTGTCAGTGTGTGTCAGTGTGTGAGTCAATGTGTGTCAGCGTGTGTGCGTATGTCTGAGAGTGTGTGTGTGTGTGTGTCTGTGTGTGTATGTGTGTGTGTGTGTCAGTGCGTGCGTATGTCTGAGAGTGTGTGTGTATGTGTGTCAGTTTGTGTCAGTCTGTGTGCGTATGTCCGAGAGTGTGTGTGTATGTGTGTGTGCGCATGTCTGAGTGTGTGTGTGTGTGGTGTCAGCGTGTGTGGTGTGTGTCAGTGTGTGTGTGAGTCAGTGTGTGTCGGTATGTGTGTGTGTGTCTGAGAGGGTGTATGTGTGTGTGTCAGTGTGTGTCAGTGTGTGTGTGTGTCAGTGTGTGTGTGTGTGTGTATGTCTGAGAGTGTGTGTGTACGTGTGTCAGTGTGTGTGTATGTCTGAGTGTGTGTGTGTGTGTCAGTGTGTGTTTGTCAGTGTGTGTGTGTGTCCATGTGTGTGTGTA
>NC_054490.1:2559827-2562327 GCF_017639515.1 Carcharodon carcharias
GTCAGTGTTAGGAGCACTGTAGACATGGTGTTCCCCAGGGGTCAGTGTTAGGTGCCTGTAACAGTGGTGTTCCCCGGGGACAGTGCTAGGAGCACTGTAGACAGTGGTTTTTCCCCAGGGGTCAGTGCTAGGAGCCTGTAGACAGTGGTGTCCCCAGGGGTCAGCTAGGAGCACTGAAGACAGTGTGTTCCCCAGGGGTCAGTGTAAAGGAGCACTGTAGACAGTGGGTGTTCCCCAGGGTCAGCACTAGTAGCACTGTAGACAGTGGTGTTCCCCAGGGGTCAGTGTAACGGAGCACTGTAGACAGTGGTGTTCCCCAGGGGTCAGTGCTAGGAGCTCTGTAGAGCGTGGTGTTCCCCAGGGGTCAGTGCTAGGAGCACTGTAGACAGTGGTGTTCAGCAGGGGTCAGTGTTAGGGGCACTGTAGACAGTGGTGTTCCCCAGGGGTCAGTTTTAGGAGCACTGTAGACAGTGGTGTTCCCTTGGTTCAGCGCTAGGAGCACTGTAGACAGTGGTGTTGCCCGGGGTCAGTGCTAGAGCACTGTAGACAGTGGTGTTCCCCAGGTCAGTGTTAGGAGCACTGTAGACAGTGGTGTTCCCCCAGGGGTCAGTGTAGGAGCATTGTAGACAGTGGTGTTCCCCAGGGGTCAGTGCTAGGAGCACTGTAGTCAGTGTGTTCCCAGTGGTCATGTTAGGAGCACTGTAGACAGTGGTGTTCCCAGGGGTCAGTGCTAGAGCACTGTAGACAGTGGTGTTCCCCAGGGGCAGTGCTAGGAGCACTGTAGACAGTGGTTGCCCTCCAGGGTCAGCGCTAGTAAAAGCACTGTAGACAGTGGTGTCCCCAGGGGTCAGTGTTAGGAGCCTGTAGACAGGTGTGTTCCCCAGAGTTCATTGTTAGAAACACTGTAGACAGTGGTGCTCCCCAGGGGTCAGTGCTAGGAGCACTGTAGACAGTGGTGTTCCCCAGGGTTCAGTGCTAGGAGCACTGTAGACAGTGGTGTCCTCCAGGGGTCAGTGCTAGGAGCCCTTTAGTCAGTGGTGTTCCCCAGGGGTCAGTGTAAGGAGCACTGTAGACAGTGGTGTTCCCCAGGGGTCAGTGCTAGGAGTACTGTAGACAGTGGTGTTCCCCAGGGGTCAGTACTCGGAGAACTGTAGACAGTGGTGTTCCCCTGGGGTCAGTGCTAGGAGCTCTGTAGAGCGTGGTGTTCCCCAGGGGTCAGTGCTAGGAGCACTGTAGACAGTGGTGTTCCCCAGGGGTCAGTGTTAGGAGCACTGTAGACAGTGGTGTTCCCTTGGTTCTGCGCTAGGAGCACTGTAGACAGTGGTGTTGCCCGGGGTCAGTGTTAGGAGCACTGTAGACAGTGGTGTTCCCCAGGGTCAGTGTTAGGAGCACTGTAGACAGTGGTGTCCTCCAGGGGTCAGTGCTAGGAGCA
Organism: Carcharodon carcharias; assembly: GCF_017639515.1. Taxonomy (NCBI): domain Eukaryota; kingdom Metazoa; phylum Chordata; class Chondrichthyes; order Lamniformes; family Lamnidae; genus Carcharodon; species Carcharodon carcharias. The sequence continues at coordinate 2,561,260 of NC_054490.1, forward strand.
CTGTAGACAGTGGTGTTCCCCAGGGGTCAGTGCTAGGAGCACTGCAGACAGTGGTGTTCCCCAGGGGTCAGTGCTAGGAGCACTGTAGACAGTGTTTGCTCCCCAGGGGTCAGTGGCGAGGAGCACGGTAGACAGGGGTGTTCTCCAGTGGTCAGTGGCTGGGAGCACTGTAGGACAGTGGTGTTCCCCTGGGGTCAGTGATAGGAGCACTGTAGACAGTGTGGTTGGGGGGTTCCCCTGTGGTCAGTGTTAGGAGCACTGTAGACAAGTGGTGTTCCCCCAGGGGTCAGTGTTAGGAGCACTGTAGGACAGTTGTGTCTCCAGTGGGTAGTGCTTGGGAGCACTGTAGACAGTGGTGTTCCTCAGGGGGCAGTTTTAGGAGCACTGTAGACAGTGGTGTTCCCCAGGGGTCAGTGTTAGGAGCAGTCTAGACAGTGGTGTTCCCCAGGGGTCAGTGTTAGGAGCACTGTAGACAGTGGTGTTCCCCAGGGGTCAGTGTTAGGAGCACTGTAGACAGTGGTGTTCCCCAGGGTCAGTGTTTAGGAGCACTGTAGACAGTGGTGTTCCCCAGGGGTCAGTGTTTAGGAGCACTGTAGACAGTGGTGTTCCCAGTGGTCAGTGTTAGGAGCACTGTAGACAGTGGTGTTCCCCAGGGGGTCAGTGTAAGGAGCACTGTAGACAGTGGTGTTCCCCAGGGGTCAGCGCTAGGAGCACTGTAGACAGTGGTGTTCCCCAGGGGTCAGTGTTAGGAGCACTGTAGACAGTGGTGTTCCCCAGTGGTCAGTGTTAGGAGCACTGTAGACAGTGGTGTTCCCCAGGGGTCAGTGCTAGGAGCACTGCAGACAGTGGTGTTCCCCAGGGGTCAGTGCTAGGAGCACTGTAGACAGTGGTGCTCCCCAGGGGTCAGTGCTAGGAGCACTGTAGACAGTGGTGTTCCCCAGGGGTCAGTGTAAGGAGCACTGTAGACAGTGGTGTTCCCCAGGGGTCAGTGCTAGGAACACTGTAGACAGTGGTGTTCCCCAGGGGTCAGTACTCGGAGAACTGTAGACAGTGGTGTTCCCCAGGGGT
>NC_054490.1:2569827-2574827 GCF_017639515.1 Carcharodon carcharias
ATGAGAAATGGGGGGTGAAAGGTTATGGGGAGAGCGCAAGAAATTGGAGTTGAGTCTGAAATGGGATCAGCCATGATGGTATTGAATAGCAGGGCAGGCTCGAGGGGCTGAATTACCCACACCTGCTCCTAGTTCACATGGTCTTATGTTCTTTATCCCTCTGTATCTCGATCGTTCTCCCAAAATTTCTCCCTCTCTCTCCCTCTATCTCCGTCTCTCTACATCTCTCTCCCTCTCTCTCTCTCTACCTCTGTCTCTCTCCCTCTGTTTCACCCACTCTCACTCACTCACTCTCTCTGTCTGCCCCCCCTCTCTCTCTCTCTCTCTCTCCCTCTCCCTCAGTACAGAGAACGAGCAGGAGGGTCAGTACTGAGGGAGTGCTCCAGTACCTGGGGGTCAATACTGAGGGAGTGCTGCACTGTCAGATGGTCAGTACTGAGGGAGTGCTGCACTGTCAGATGGTCAGTACTGAGGGAGCACTGCATTGTCAGAGGGTCAGTACTGAGGGAGTGCCGCACTGTCAGAGGGTCAGTACTGAGGGAGTGCTGCACTGTCAGAGAGTCAGTACTGAGGGAGTGCTGCACTGTCAGATGGTCAGTACTGAGGGAGTGCTGCACTGTCGGAGGGTCAGTACTGAGGGAGTGCTCCAGTACCTGGGGGTCAATACTGAAGCAGTAATGCACTGTCGGAGGGTCAGTACTGAGGGAGTGCTGCACTGTCGGAGGGGCAGTACTGAGGGAGTGCTGCACTGTCGGAGGGGCAGAACTGAGGGAGTGCTGCACTGTCAGAGGGTCAGTACTGAGGGAGCGCTGCACTGTCAGAGGGTCAGTACTGAGGGAGTGCTGCACTGTCAGAGGGTCAGTACTGAGGGAGTGCTGCACTGTCAGATGGTCAGTACTGAGGGAGTGCTGCACTGTCAGAAGGTCAGTACTGAGGGAGCGCCGCACTGTCAGAGGGTCAGTACTGAGGGAGCGCCGCACTGCCTGTAACACTCAATAACACCTTTAACACTGCCGGATTGACTATAACATCACTGAGTAAACTGTAATACTGTCTATTATACTATAACACGAGATATTGAACTGCCTGTAACACTGTTAATAACATTATACCACTGTCCATAATTCTATAACACTGGCTATAACACTGCCTATGACACCATGACACTGTAACACTGGCTATAACACTGTCTTTGCCATCATAACACTGTAACACTCTCTATAATGCTATAAAACTGTATGTAACACTGGCTATTGCACTGGCTATAACACTACAACACTGGTCAGAACACTATAACACTATCTGTGACACTGTCTATAACACTGTCACAGTGTTATAACACTGTGTAAAGCTCTGTAACACCATAACATCAGCTGTAACACTGTCTATCAACACTGTCTATAACACTGTCACACTGTCTATAACACTGTCACACTGTCTATATCACTGTCAATAACACTGTCACGCTGTCTGTATCACTGTCTACAATTCTATAACACGGTAACACTGCCTGTCATACAGTAACACCAGATATAACACTGTAACACTGGCAATGACACTGCACATAACACTGTAATGATGTATTTAATACCGTTAGATTAGTTGTAACACCACCAATAAAATTGTAATAGTGTCTATGATATTATAACACTGGCTATAAACTGCTTCTGGCACTATAGCACTGCCTGTAATGCTACAACACTGTCTATAACACCATAGCACTAGCTGTAAAAAATGTCCATATCACTACAACAATGGTTATAACTTTGAGACCCTGTCTATAACACTGGCCATAACTTTTACTATAACATAATAAGACTATTTATAACACTATACCATCATCTATAGCACTGTAGCACTGTCTATAATACATTAACACTGGCTATAGCACTGCAGCACTGCCTATAACATTGTAACACCATCTACAGCACTGTAGCACTGTCTATAACACTTAAACACCATCAACAGCACTGTAGCACTGCCTATAACACTTTAACACTGGCTATAGCACTGTAGCACTGTCTATAACACTGTAACACTGGCTATAGCACTGTAGCACTGTCTAAAACACTTTAACACAATCTATAGCACAGTAGCACTGTCTATAACACTGGCTATAGCACTGTAGCACTGTCTAAAACACTTTAACACTATCTATAGTACTGTAGCACTGCCTATAACACTTTAACACCATCTATAGCACTGTAGCACTGTCTATAACACTTTAACACCATCTATAGCACTGTAGCACTGTCTATAACACTATAACACTGGCTATAGCACTGTAGCACTGTCTAAAACACTTTAACACCATCTATAGCTCTGTAGCACTGTCTATAACACTTTAACACCATCTATAGCACTGTAGCACTGTCTATAACACTATAACACCATATATAGCACTGTAGCACTGTCTATAACACTGGCTATAGCACTGTAGCACTGTCTATAACACTATAACACTGGCTATAGCACTGTAGCACTGTGTAAAACACTTTAACACCATCTATAGCACTGTAGCACTGTCTATAACACTATAACACTGGCTATAGCACTGTAGCACTGTCTATAACACTTTAACACCATCTATAGCACTGTAGCACTGTCTATAACACTATAACACCATATATAGCACTGTAGCACTGTCTATAACACTGGCTATAGCACTGTAGCACTGTCTATAACACTATAACACTGGCTATAGCACTGTAGCACTGTCTATAACACTTTAACACCATCTATAGCACAGCAGCACTGCCTATAACACTGGCTATAGCACTGTAGCACTGTCTAAAACACTTTAACACCATCTATAGCACTGTAGCACTGTCTATAACACTGGCTATAGCACTGTAGCACTTTATATAACACTTTAACACTGTCTATAACACTGGCCATAACACTGTCTATAATGTGATAACACTGCTTATATCACTAAAACACAGTCTATAACACTGCGACGCTGTTAGTAGCACTATGATACTGGCTATAACACTGTAACACTGGCTATAAAATTATCTATAACACTATAACACTGGCTACAAAACTGTAACACTGTCAGTAACACTGTCAATAGCACTATGACACTGACTATGAAACAATAACATCACAACACTGTAACACTGGTCAGAACACCACAACACTGGCTATAACATTGTGACACTGTATGTAACACTGTCTATAACATCTACAGTACTGTCCATAACACTGCCTCTGAGATTGTGACATTGCCTATAACACTGTAAAACTGGCCATTACACTGTAAAACTGGCTATAACACTGTAACACTGGCTACAACACTGTAAAACTGGCCATAACTCTGTAACACTGGCAATAACTCTGTAAAACTGGCTATGACACTATGTCGTCCAGCCCTTTCCACCTCTGGGATTATCCAGTCTACCAAACTCAGTGGATGTTTGGCTGGCTCATTGCCTTTCTACAGCGTCTTCTGCTGTAGGTATGAGAGCAGGGTGGAGTGTTAAAATGGCAAGCAACAGGGAGGTTTGGGTCATTCTTGCGGACAGACCGCAGGTGTTCTGCAAAGCGGTCGCCCAGTTTACGTTTGGTCTCTCCAATGTAGAGGAGACCACATTGGGAGCAACGAATGCAGTAGACTAAGTTGGGGGAAATGCAAGTGAAATGCTGCTTCACTTGAAAGGAGTGTTTGGGCCCTTGGACGGTGAGGAGAGAGGAAGTGAAGGGGCAGGTGTTGCATCTTTTGCGTGGGCATGGGGTGGTGCCATAGGAAGGGGTTGAGGAGTAGGGGGTGATGGAGGAGTGGACCAGGGTGTCCCGGAGGGAGCGATCCCTACGGAATGCCGATAAGGGGGGTGAAGGTAAGATGTGTTTGGTGGTGGCATCATGCTGGAGTTGGCGGAAATGGCAGAGGATGATCCATTGAATGCGGAGGCTGGTGGGGTGATAAGTGAGGACATGTTTCTGGGAGGGAGGAGAAGGTGTGAGGGCGGATGTGCGGGAGATGGGCCGGACACGGTTGAGGGCCCTGTCAACGACCGTGGGTGGAAAACCTCGGTTAAGGAAGAAGGAAGACATGTCAGAGGAACTGTTTTTGAATGTAGCATCATCAGAACAGATGCAACGGAGGCGAAGGAACTGAGAGAATGGGATGGAGTCCTTACAGAAAGGCACAGCTTTAATTTGGAGGAAGTGAGAGGAGTTGAAGGAGAAATTGTCCAGCGTGAGAACAAGTTCAGCCAGACGGAGGAGAGTAGTGATGGATGGGGATTGTTCGGGCCTCTGTTCGAGGAAGAAGCTAAGGGCCCTCAGACCATCCTGGTGGGGGATGGAGGTGTAGAGGGATTGGACGTCCATGGTGAAGAGGAAGCGGTTGGGGCCAGGGAACTGGAAATTGTTGATGTGACGTAAGGTGTCAGAGGAATCACGGATGTAGGTGGGAAGGGACTGGACAAGGGGAGAGAGAAGGGAGTCAAGATAACGAGAAATGAGTTCTATGGGGCAGGAGCAAGCTGAGACGATCGGTCTACCGGGGCAGTTCTGTTTGTGGATTTTGGGTAGGAGGTAGAAGCGGGCCGTCCGAGGTTGGGCGACTATCAGGTTGGAAGCTGTGGGAGGGAGATCCCCAGAGGAGATGAGGTCAGTGACAGTCCTGGAAACAATGGCTTGATGTTCAGTGGTGGGGTCATGGTCCAGGGAGAGGTAGGAGGAAGTGTCTGCGAGTTGACGTTCAGCCTCCGCGAGGTACAGGTCAGTGCGCCAGACAACAACAGCACCACCCTTGTCAGCAGGTTTGATGACAATGTCAGGGTTGGACCTGAGAGAATGGAGTGCAGTAAGTTCAGAGAGAGACAGGTTAGAATGGGTGAGAGGAGCAGAGAAATTGAGACGACTAATGTCTCGCCGGATATATTTCACCCTGTTTCTCCTCTCCTTGGCTCTGATGAAGAGTCACATGGACTTGAAACACTAACTCTAACTTCCTCTCCCCAGACCCTAGCAAACCTGCTGAGTTTCTCCAG